>NC_085037.1:3951988-4056988 GCF_963692335.1 Osmerus eperlanus
CAGAGAGACAAAGACAGAAACAGACATACATTCTTTGAATGTCAGCCAGTGATTTGTGGGGCATTGGCTTCATTTCTGTGCTAAGAGTGTGAGAAGGATGGTAAGAGACTGGCAATTATTACTAATGCATAAGGATTAATGGAAGCTATATTAAGGGTGTGTTACAGTGGAGAGAAGGTTGCAGAAAGAACAGGATGTGTCTGTCTGAAAAGTGTCACTGAGAGAGTTCCACGAATAGTTCTTTTGGCTTTGGCCATTGTTCAAAATGAATGTAAAATGCATGAATAGGAATGAGGTGACAAAATGTGTTTCTACCAAGGATCAAATGGTGCTGTTGTTTACTGTTTCAAAAGTGTTACCCTGCGGATTTGCAGAAAGTTTGTGTTTGTTTTAAGGTCAAATTGTGGGGATCGACGCAGATTGACTGTTCTGCATGTATAAACACAACTCACCTGGCTCAGTCCCTGCCTCCGGTGGAAGTGAACACACATTGAGACGTCACTGATTCAAGGCCTCACCTTGTGTACGGTTACATTGTGTCCGAGCAGAATGAGGACTGCACTGCCGTATCTGTGGAATCATGCAATATTCTAGTTGAGAGTAAGCTATGGTCGTACTGTCGTGTAAACCACAGACCGTACCTTGTCACCAACCACGGTGCACCTCTAGTCCTTGATTATCTATACAATGTTTAATATATGTACTATTTGTGTGTTGCTTTGGATGCAAGCAACTGTTCAATGTGAACATACGCGAGGACAAGAAGCTACCTTCAATTGTCAAGAAGCATCCCAAGATTACCATAGAAACAGCTCAGAGATGGTTTCTTCCGGCCTGTGTCTCCCCATAGACACACACACATAAACTTGTTAGCCAAACCATCTTAAAAAAATGTCACCTTGTAGCCAGTAAACTGCTGATTAGCCGAGCAAAACTGTAATATAGCTGCATACAATTCGATTCACATAGAATTCCCCTCTTCTGCAACCTTCACAGGGCTGGGAAACGCACCCCTCACAGTGGATCCCGGTCTCCGGAGTACTGATTCCACTCCCCTGTTCTCCACTTCCTACCACTACTTAACCTGTTCATTCACACCCTGTCCAGTGTGAGGTACTGTTTGCTGCTTGCCACCGTACCAAACCTGCTAGCACTCTGCAAGTGTCTTCTCATTTGGAAACACTGCTGTTCTATTTCAGTATCCGTGCCTGGACCTGAACATAAAAGGTTGTACCAGTTCAGCAGAATTACGGCCCTTAAACACACACCTACATACATGATGTGTGTTTGTGTCAGAGTGAGTGTTAGTCACACGTGGGAAAATGCAGAAAAGGAAGGAAGGCAGGCAGGCAGACACAGAGACAAGACAGCAAAGACAGACAGTGTTGCATGATGCTTTATTAGTCAGACCTGGCTGTGACTTAAGAGCACTTGCAACACTCTCATCATCAGATCCATAGAGAGAGACTGCCAGTTCCCATGGTGCACCAGGGCAACACACAGTACAGAGGAATGAGCCAATCTTGACATGTCATTTGCCAGTTCCATCCCAATCACATACATGGTATCAAGTCAGGTGGCTGAGCGGTTAGGGAACCGGGTTATTACTCAAAAGGTTGCTGGTTCGATTCCTGGCCGTGCATTATGATGTTGTGTCCTTGGGCAAGGCACTTCACCCTACTTGCCTCAGGGGAATGTCCCTGTACTTACTGTAAGTCGCTCTGGATAAGTGTCTGCTAAATGGCTAAATGTAAACACACACTCTCCTTCTAGCAACTCTCTTGTGACGCCTGATAAACACACACACACCCCATCTGTTGAACCAGAAGTCGGAAGCTGTTCCATCCAATCTGAAATACTGATTTGAAACATTCATTTTTATAATTCAGTCTCATTGAACTGATTGTCAGGCCCATGACAATGACTCCTTTAACCTCACCTGTTTTTTTGTTGTCGTTATTGTTGTCGTTTCAGAATGAAGGAAAACCAAACGAGCCAACAGAAATGTAACACTTGGAAAGTAACCATTCGCAAACCTTTTAGTTACTTTATTCAAAAGCCTCATACATTCGTTTGCTACCTTCGCCCCCATGTGGGCAAATGTAGTACCTTCTCCAAAACAGACCAACTAGATCAACTACATCAAAACATCCAGAGTTAAGTGCTTTCGAATCCCAAAATATCACATAAAGTACAACTTCTGGACATGCTGTTCTAGGAAGACTATAGAGGGATTGGGGCTCATGTCTTCATTACGATCAGTTGAGACATTGTCTATTGTATATTCTTAAATCAGATACAAATGTTCAGGTTTCAATGTCATTCACATTTTATGTGCATCTTTAAATAAATCCCCAAAACTAAATTGTCCTCAACAGCAGTGTCTCAGTATATTTAGTCTCAGTGTATTTAGCTAAAATCAAAATGTTGGAATATTCAGAAAATATATATAATACTGAGAGGCCCAAACTGGAGAATACAGAAATTTGACACTAGACCTTAACAAAAGACAACACCTTGAGCTCTGGACATCCCCAGAACATCAAGGACTATGAGTGTGTTCTAGAATTTGTTCATTACAATCATGCACTGGAGGGTATGCTGTAGTGTCCTACACCGTGAGTAACAAGGACAGAGAGAGATCATGTGTGTCGATTACTACACTCTACGTGAAATGGTATGGCCGTTCTCCTGACAGAATCGGCGGATGACAGGATGACGTGTCGTATGATCACTGCACCAGTAAAAGTCAAACAAACAAACATAGTATACGATAGACAATCTTGTCCTGTAGAGGCACATAGAATAGAACATTTGCAGTCTTTGCAGTGTTCAGTGATCAACTTAACCCCCAAAAAAGGAAAATAGCAAAATATACAATTTCACAACATCATCAACCTGAAACCAAAACACCCCATAAATAAAGCTTCTTTTGCACAATATCTAGTTAAACGTTACAACTCAATTATTAAACTCTTCAGCAACAATGACTGAGTGACGACCTTAAAAACTTGACAACATCCAGAACACAATACTTTGCAAGTTACTGTGGTTAAAACAATCTTCTGTGTTCTCTACTCCATATTCAAATTCAGAACACGTTTTCTGAGTATAAGAGTTTGAAACCAACAACCATCAGACGTTTCCCCGACACTGCCGGTCTGCTCCCTCCTGAGTGGGTTTTCAATCCAAGCCTGTATCTGATGAAGCCCAGAAGCCCAGTTCTGGACAACTAGGGTTGAATCCCAAACAAACTTCGAGAAACAACTCTAATTTCTGCAGATCGCGGGGGATAGGCTAGACCCGGTCAAGTTTCCTCTTCCTGTTACATCTACTTGGACTGTTGTCTTTGTTGCGGTGCATCTGCATGCGCCTCGACGAAGTGTCATTTTGGCTCTGTATAGCACTTTGTGACAAAAAAAAAGAAGGTATTCAAATGAGGGGAAACATCCCATATGGTGATTATTTTGCAGGCAGGTTTTGTAGAAATGAGAGTTCGGCACTATTATCTGGCTCCCCTGCGCTGGACAACAATTGTTCCAGCCACAATGTCGTACACAGTCCTGTTGTGCTGGAAGAAGAGCAGGGTGATGAAGACGGGGAACAGAAAGGCGATGGAGAAGTTCTTGTTGAGAGCTCGCACCGTGGACCTGTGGGATTGACACATACGACAGTCATACACTATCACAACTAAATGGCATCTCGTAGAAAAGCCATCTAACGTTGGGACTGCCGGTCCCAACGTGACGAAGAAAACCTGTACCGCAAGTACACAAAGTCACACGGACATGCCAACCACGTTACACCTGCTTCTCGCCCTAGTGCTACTAGAACGTTGTCATAATGACACCTCTGAATCAACAGGAGAAACAGGCAGAGTGCATCACTTACGCAGAGAGTGTGACGTTTGAGGCGGGGACTACCAGAACCCGGTTGGGTCGCACCAGGACCGAGGTGTCGCAGGTGACCACTCGTAAGCCCAGGAGGAACTTCCCTGGCGTGGCCCCGCCCGCTCCCCAGATGCAGATGATCTGATTGGACAAGATTGGTTTCATCCATCTCATTGTATACTTGTCTCAAATGCTGAACAGAACATTCAACAGAATTCCCTGCGGGTAGTGAGTGGCGAGATTGAAAACCTCTTTAGTGTAGGGCAGGACGTTCCAACCCTGCTCCTGCAGAGAAACCCTCTTGTACCCCAGGTGTGACTGGGACAGTAGCTTTCTAGGAACAGGGTTGGACAGCCCTGGTGTTGTTACATAAACTGCCATGTTTCTCATCTCCAACCCCCCCCATCTCCAACCCCCCCCTCCCCAAGGGATGCACAGAAAAGAGAGCGTACGTTCCAAAAAGATCCAATTGTTCAGATTTCCAGGAAGGTTTATAAGAGTCATTTGAGACGACACCCCTCCCCCTCCCCAACCCTTTGGCAGTCACCAGACAGCGAGCTCACACCAGACTGACTTCATCCCAGGTAAATATGATGAGACTCTTGCATCATGTCTCCCTGTTGGGGGAAAAAAAACCCTGGCTCCTGATACAGCCGTGATGGCTTCCCCTCCGCTCCTCCTCTCTGACTGCACACTCGTATCCCTCCACCTCTAGGACTTCAGCCTGAACTCACTGCACACTCGTATCCCTCCACCTCTAGGACTTCAGCCTGAACTCACTGCACACTCGTATCCCTCCACCTCTAGGACTTCAGCCTGAACTCACTGCACACTCGTATCCCTCCACCTCTAGGACTTCAGCCTGAACTCACTGCACACTCGTATCCCTCCACCTCTAGTACTTCAGCCTGAACTGACTGCTCATTCGGTGAACCAGAGTCGTCATTGTTCTGTCGTTGTTCTCATTCACAACAGACGAGCGCTCTCTTCCAAGGAGCACAGTACAGCGTGCACATGAGTGCACAAACATTGTCGTTAGCATGATGAGGCAAAGATGGAGAGATAGAACCTTTATGGGGCCAGAGGGATTTATAAATATAAAAAAAACATCTAGAAAGAAAGTAAATAATCTGATCCTAAATGTGCAAAACAAGTAAAGTATGAGTAAATATGTGTTTTGTGAGTGTGAGTTGGCATACTATAGGTCTCCACTACAGTAGGACACTGACGATAACCTTGTGAAGAGCAATTCCCACCTCATAAAAACACACCAGTATTCTATAGACCAGGGCTACCGCCATCATCTTCTGGAGGTCTTCCATGGACGTGTTCTCGTCGATCTCTTCCACGATGAAGTGGGTGATAAACTTGGCGATGTCCCTTCAAAGCAAAACGTAGAGGCACAGATCCCATTTGATAAACAAGTATTACTGTCAAGAGTCTAAATCTGCTAAATTACAAATTTGGGAGGAAAACCCAGATTGTTGGTTCCATGACACACGTCAATGCACAGCACTTAGAGACTTTCCAGTTGGCATCCATAAAACCACGAGAACAGGCTCTATGAACAATCTTTAAACAATGTGAAATTGTCAAGCACACTCACTTCATTCCACTGAGGTGCATGATCCACAGGACTATGGTGGCCTTCACACAGAACAGTATGAAGAAGTCCACCATCTCTGCCAGGAATCTGTGAAGGGGAGTGGGTATCATGTACTCCCGACCTGAGAAAGCGATATGAGACGTAATCACTCAGGTAGAAATCAATTGACAGACTGTATGCTTGAGCTAGATTAACCATAGATTCATCTGCCCTATATCTATGGTTATACACACACACATGTTTGGTTGAAAATTTAATTTTTGGACGTTGGAAGGCTTTGGGAGGGGAAATGGTGCGTAGGATGCAAGTAGTCTAAGTCGATTAACAGTTTTTTCTTAAGCGGCGCATGTGACCAGCAATATCTTATCGTAAAGCGAGGGGCTCCCTTTCAAACAAGGGGCCCATACAAGTATATTTCAAGAAGAGTATTGTCGCAACTAGCTTAGCTAACTTCCTACCATAAACTTAACTTATTTAAAATAAGTATAGTAAACAACGTTGTAGTTTGATAACGTAACGCTACCTGCTTGGGGTGCGTTCCCATCCTGCTGCTGTTGCACTGGCCTTGCATCATTAGGCGGCGTCGGGGTTCCTAGGTCCGGCTGGACCCCTGTGCCTGGTGCGGGGAAACTGAAAGGGTAGGGATAGTTGGGGTACAAGTTCCGGCCGTCGAAAGCCGTTTGTCCGGCAGGTTGGTTGCCTGGGAATGGGATACTGCAAGGTGGTGGAAATGGAAACGCAGACAGAGCCATCCAGCTTTGCCAGTTTGCATACCCCCAGTAGTAGTGCCACATCCATTCTTGCAACTTTGCGCAGTATTCAGTTGTGCTAATGCAAGCGTTTTGTTGTTGGGGTTCCTTTTCTTCGTTTTCGGTCGAAATACGCCGAACCCCAGCTGTAGTACCCATGTCCATGTCTGACCCAATTCTAAATCTTACCTAGCAAATCTCTTTGGTCGTCCTTTCCCTATCTGCTAATCTTATTTCGTCTTCCTCCATACTAAAGATCAGGCTAACTAACTGTGAAAGGTACCATTGCAGCAGTCAAAACAGGAAGACCCGGAACGAACATCCGCTTAGATTTGTTGTCGGTAATCAATGCTGCATTGTAAATTAACTCAACGCTAAAATATATTAAAGCTATATTCGTAAATTACAACTATATTATACAACACAATACCTATTTTCTCTGTATGCATCCGTTTGTGAAATACCACACCCCTTTAATTTCTTAATAATGGTAGGGTCCTCAAACTTGTTAAAGGAACAGTTCAGAAGATTATCCCTTTGATATAATAAATTATAAAAAAATATATAGCTGCAAGCAACAATGGCGGATTCCTCCTCAAAATTGCACAATATTGTAAAATGGACATATTAGAGGGTTACACCTAACTGTCTGCGGACAAAGGAACCGTAAAAGCACATTTCACCCTGCCGATTTCTAAACGTCTTCCACCAGACTTTGAACCACTTACTCCAGGGTTGACGCCACGCTCTAGCAAACAACGCCACGGGTACTGTCAAATTAGCAAAGTGTGTTTTCGTGAGTCCACTGAGTGACTAAAGTGCATTGGAATGCACTGTCAAATGCAGTATCACAATATCAATATAAATACAACTTTTACACACATGATGCAAGACATCCATGCCAGTGCCAAATCCATCCATGTGCCAAATTTCAAAACGTCTTACCAAGGAGAACTTGAGTTATTGTGCCAAATAGATTACTAGAATAAAATAAGAATATTAACAAACACAATAAAAACCTGAAGGAGAAATCCTAGTGCATGTCAACTGTCAAGACAGCAGGCATTTCTTGTCCAGGAATGGCCTACAGAGCACTCAACATTATTGTGGCGTTTTGGACATGCAGTACGTGTGGTCCACCACAAGGGAGTAACATCGTATCACAGAAATGGTGTACAACAGTGGAATTTCATTCCACAGTTGTTTGTTTTTGAAATATTGACTATCGTTATACTTTTTAGAGTGGACAGCGGCCATCCCCTTGGTCACCTGCTCTCGCCTTTAAAGTATTCTAGCTGGATGTGCTTTGGTATATCATATCCTTTAGACTACCTTGATTGTGTAAATTACATCATGTATTGTAAGTCATTTTATATCTTAGATTTATACAAATGGTGTAGGACATGGAAATACATGTTCATAGGTCATTTTTAGGTAAATCAATTCATGGTTTCTCTTGAGAACGCTTACTGACCAAATGTAAGTCCTGTTACATCTGTATTCATCTGTAAATGACTCAATGTAAATGACTCAATGTATTCATATAGCTGTGTGAGCTTCCGGACAATCCCTACCAGCTAAGGGTCATTGGGGTCACAAATTGTCTACCAAAACAGAACCGGAAACAGATTTCAGATACCTGTAGGTATGGTTGGTCAGCTGTTGTGGAGTTATTCTTGACTGTTTGGTTTCTCTCTCTCTCTCCTCTCTCTCACAGTGTTTTGTCTTTCACTCCCTCTTTCTATCTTTATCTCTCTTTCTCTCTCTATCAGAGTGGGCAGGGTCTGTATTTGCTGACAGGGCTGACCCGAGTCTGTGAGCTGGGTGTCAGGTCTGGCTGGCCTAATGACTGTGCGGCCCTCTGAATGGGCCCAGTCAGGCGGAGCAGAATCACCCCCCGGTGAGTGTGATCCCCAACGACAGACCAATGGGTGACTGGGCCAAAAATAATCAGGGCCAAATAAAAGCTGTGGCCGGCAAACGCTGACCCCCAATGGTGGGGGATTACAGTTAGGTGGAGGAGTTTGTGTGTGTGTATGTGTGTGTGCACGTGTGTGAATTGTCTAGCCTCATCTGCCCTTTAGTGCTGTACTGATTGTATCACTCAGTTGATTGCTTCTTCCTCCATGCAATACTTTTCATTGGCAACTACTGTTACAGACAAGTTACAGTTAGGTCCATAAGTATTTGGACATTGACACAATTTTCATCATGTTGGCTCTGTATACCACCACAATGGATTTGAAATGAAACAATCAAGATGTGCTTTAAGTGCAGACTTTCAGCTTTAATTTCAGGGTATTTACATCCAAATCAGGTGAACGGTGTAGGAATTACAACACATTTTATATGTGGCCCCCCCCTTTTTAAGGGACCAAAAGTAATTGGACAAACTAACAATCATAAATCTAATTGTCACTTTTAATACTTGGTTGCAAATCCTTTGCAGTCAATGACAGCCTGAAGTCTGGAACCCATAGACATCACCAGACGCTGGGTTTCGTCCCTGGTGATGCTCTGCCAGGCCTCTACTGCAACTGTCTTCAGTTCCTGCTTGTTCTTGGGGCATTTTCCCTTCAGTTTTGTCTTTAGCAAGTGAAATGCATGCTCAATTGGATTTAGGTCAGGTGATTGACTTGGCCATTGCAGAACATTCCACTTCTTTGCCTTAAAAAACTCTTTGGTTGCTTTCGCAGTATGCTTCGGGTCATTGTCCATCTGCACTGTGAAGCGCCGTCCTATGAGTTCTGAAGCATTTGGCTGAATCTGAGCAGATAATATTGCCAGAAACACTTCAGAATTCATCCTACTGCTTTTGTCAGCAGTCACATCATCGATAAATACAAGGGAACCAGTTCCATTGGCAGCCATACATGCCCACGCCATAACACTACCTCCACCATGCTTCACTGATGAGGTGGTATGCTTTGGATCATGAGCAGTTCCTTCCCTTCTCCATACTCTT
Organism: Osmerus eperlanus; assembly: GCF_963692335.1. NCBI lineage: Eukaryota > Metazoa > Chordata > Actinopteri > Osmeriformes > Osmeridae > Osmerus > Osmerus eperlanus. The sequence goes on from NC_085037.1 coordinate 3,961,199, forward strand.
CTCTTCCCATCATTCTGGTACAAGTTGATCTTGGTCTCATCTGTCCATAGGATGTTGTTCCAGAACTGTACAGGCTCTTTTAGATGTTTTTTGGCAAACTCTAATCTGGTCTTCCTGTTTTTGAGACTCACCAATGGTTTACATCTTGTGGTGAACCCTCTGTATTTATTCTGGTGAAGTCTTCTCTTAATTTTTGACTTTGACACAGATACGCCTACCTCCTGGAGAGTGTTCTTGATCTGGCCAACTGTTGTGAAGGGGTTTTTCTTCACCAGGGAAAGAATTCTTCTGTCATCCACCACAGTTGTTTTCCGTGGTCTTCCGGGTCTTTTGGTGTTGCTGAGCTCACCAGTGCGTTCTTTCTTTTTAAGAATGTACCAAACAGTTGATTTGGCCACACCTAATGTTTTTGCTATCTCTCTGATAGGTTTGTTTTGATTTTTCAGCCTAACGATGGCTTGCTTCACTGATGGTGACAGCTCTTTGGACTTCATATTGAGAGTTGACAGCAACAGATTCCAAACACAAATACCATACTTGAAATGAACTCTAGACCTTTTATCTGCTCCTTGTCAATGAAATAACGAACTCCCATGAGGGAATAACATACACCTGGCCATGGAACAGCTGAGCAGCCAATTGTCCAATTACTTTTGGTCCCTTAAAAAGGGGGGGGGCACATATAAAATGTATTGTAATTCCTACACCGTTCACCTTATTTGGATGTAAATACCCTGAAATTAAAGCTGAAAGTCTGCACTTAAAACACATCTTGATTGTTGTGGTGGTATACAGAGCCAAAATGATGAAAATTGTGTCAATGTCCAAATACTTATGGACCTAACTGTATGTATAACATTGCTTTATTTGGGTCAGTCTTTCCTGGGACAGCTGCTAAGAAAGCTTCAACTGAACAGTACAACACATCCTAATCCCAACCGACAACAGAGCAAAACACTGACCTCCTTTTAACTTTGCCATATCTGCTATGGATACCTATTAGGGTAACAGTTATTGGTCTCATGCATTCAGTGACAATCAGAATCAGAATGGGATTTATTCGCCATGAAAGTTTGCACAGACAAGGAATTTGCTTTGGCAGGAAGGTGCATACAATAAACATGTAGGGACCTAAAATTTAAATATGTGGACTATCTATACCAAGGGTACATAAACTAGCAGTACTAAGTGGAATTAGAATTAAATAAAATATACAATAAAATAAAATATAAATTGCCGTAATTTACAATATAAAAATACAAAAATACAAATATACAAGATACAATTTTGTAATGCAGTGCAAAAAGCAGTGTGTTTTAAGCAGGAAGTCATTAGAGTCAGTGTGGTCCCTTGGCCTTGTTGAAGAGGCCAACAGCGGAAGGGAAGAAACTGTTTTTGTGGCGTGAGGTATTGGTCCTGATGGACCGCAGCCTTCTGCCGGAGGGGAGTGACTGAAACAGGGAGTGTCCAGGCTGGGAAGAGTCGGCCACAATCTTCCTCGCTCGCCTCAGGGTCCTCGAGGTGTGCAGGTCCTCGAAGGTAGGCAGATTGCAGCCAAACACCTTCTCAGCAGTGCAGATGATACGCTGCAGCCTGCTCTTGTCCTTGGCAGTGGTAGCAGCGTACCAGACGGTGATGGAGGAGGTGAGGATGGACTCAATGATGGCTGAGTAGAAGTGCACCATCATTGTCTTTGGCAGGTTGAACTTCTTCAGCTGCCGAAGGAAGTACATCTTCTGTTGTGCTTTCTTGATGAGGGAGCTGATGTTCAGTTCCCACTTGAGGTCCTGGGAGAGGATAGTGCCCAGGAAGCGGAAGGACTCCACAGTGTTGACTGGGGAGTCACACAGGGTGATGGGGGTGAGTCTGAGTGGGGCTGTGTTCTTCCTGAAGTCCACAACCATCTCTACTGTCTTAAGAGCATTGAGCTCTAAGTTGTTCTGGCTGCACCAGGTCACCAGGTTGGCCGCTTCCCACCTATAATCAGAGTCGTCTCCACCAGAGATGAGCCCAATAAGGGTGGTGTCGTCCGCAAACTTCAGGAGTTTGACGGACGGATGACTGGAGGTTCAGCTGTTGGTGTACAGGCAGAAGAGCCGAGGAGAAAGGACGCAGCCCTGAGGTGATCCGGTGCTGATGGACCGGGAGTCAGAGACTTGTGTTCCCAGCTTAACGCACTGCTTCCTGTCAGACAGGATGTCCCCAAGACATGGGGAGTTGCCGGAGGCCAATGTATTCAAGAGGTGTTATCTGGATAACCTTGAACTCTGTGTTTTGTCCAGACAGATGCTCTTCAGGGAGGCATGGTGCAGACTGATCTTTCCAAGGGTGCCTATTGCAATGTAAGGCATTCCATACCTTGCAGGGAGAGGAATTTTACTGAAAATAACCATCAGTGCTTATTTATGAATGGTCGACAGTCAGATATTTGGCTCTGAGACTTGAGGGTTTAGGTTGGTTTTGACTTCTCTGTCATGGATTGTAAAAAAGGCTGTGTAAAGAACCATTATGTTATTTTATTTTATATTTGGCATCGTGCATGTCCAAGAAAAACCCTCAGGTGTCCATCTGGCTTGTCAGACCTCCTTGGCTGATAGGTGACCCATTTATCTCCTTAAATATTCTTATAACAAGAATATTTTCTTTCTTCCATTGCATGAGTTTTGCTTATACCATAAACATTCATCGGCCGCTTGGACCAACAAGCTTCCTTCAAAGCAAAGTTGACCTTGAACCATTAAAAATTTAATTGTGAAGTTTAACTTTCACGATGTTTATGTCCAATGACACCCATGACCAGGTCTGGACTGGGACTGAAAAACAGCCTGGGACTGAAACGCAGACCAGTCCACGACCGTGTATTATTATTATATATCTTTTTTTTAATTATTATGACGCAGCCATTTGACCGGCTGTTCGGGAAATCTCCCGACTCTCCCGACGGCCAGTCCGACCCTGCACATGACCCTCATTTGGTAGGAATACAGCCATATCTTCAGAGTAAAGAATTGCCAAATACTTTTACAAAAACCAGTGACTACTAGGGAGTAAATACCTTTTCAATTAATCATGCAGATAAATGATGCAGTCAAAAAGCTTGCTAATGGCAAAAAATGCCTAGCAAAATATTTGTATATACTGTATGTGTCTGCATATCGGAAGTGCTTGTTTTTCAGGTGGATGGATAACTTTGGTTGATCTGTTCATTGTGTTTTTTGGGGGACTAATTCTATAATCATGCTTTTTTTTCTGAGCTGCTAACTTGTCAAACCACACTGTTTAATCTCTTCTCATGAGACACAGAGACAAAGTTCAGTGACTTTGCCTACATGGAATGTATTCAAGGGTTTCATGTTGAAGGAGCTGACTAAAGCTCCTTAGACAGACTGTGGGTGAGAAGGTGTGCGTGGTGACTGGCAGAGTGAGATCAGGTGATGCAGCATTGTTCCTTCCAAATGAGATTCCTACACAGTGTGTCGTTCGTATTTGCTGAAGGATGACCTTGTTTAAAAACCAATATTTTGTGTATAATATTCATGACTACAATAATGTATTATGCACCTTCCTACCATAAAGGAGTCATTACTTTATCGCATATTAGATGAACAGCATAAATTAATTCATTTTAAATTTCTGTTTACGAGCTGTCTGAACAACCATTGTTATCTAATTAACAGAAAACAGACAGTACATGTTTGACAGGCAAAAAAACTAAACATGACAATCTACAGCTGCTGGCACTATTTATAATAACTATTTATGATAACAGTATGTTTGGTTCAAACCTGTGTAGATATCTATGACAACATTTGTACATAGGAGATTAAATTCAAAATGTTCAAGCGTGTCTAGGAAGAATTGGTTACATTACATCTGTAGAGTGGAACACAGAACCAGAGTGTGAGGAGTGTGGCAAATATATTTTGACCAAACTCACCCCCCTCTTCTTACACCTTCTATACTTCCAAGTATTTCTCTTTCTTTCCTCTTCCCTCTCTTCCCAGTAATTCCCTCTCTGCCTCCTTGTCATTCGTCTCAGTACATTTCCCCCCCCCCTCCCTTCCCTCCAGCCCCTGCCCCTGTTCTTCTCACATTCCACAGGCTCTCCTGCTTTCATCCACCACTTTTTTCTCCTCCTCTGTTCTGGCTTCTCCTTCCAGTAACACCCCCCCCCCCCCCCCACACACACACACACACAACCCTTTTTTTACTCTCCTCCAGAGAAAAAGAGCTGACACTTGACCCAGTCTTAAGTCTCCTCAGACTCAAATGGACTCCCTAGCTCTCCCTTCTGCTTTCTCCAGACACGAAAATAAGTTACCTCATGAGAAAAAGCTGAATCAGGCAGGACATTTGACCACACAGGCTCTGAGCACTTTCTGACGTTTTCATCCATTCCATTTTCAGTTAAAGTGGAACTTTGAAGCCGCTGACCCTAATAGGAAAACATGGTTCTCCTATGGTTCCATGAATCTTTGGTTGAAAAGGTTATAGTGAGGTTTGGGCAGCCTGGTTTTTTAACTGGTCAAAGCCCTGTTGACAAGGGAGTTGTAGAAAGGTCAGCTTGTGAGTGATGGCTTCCTCCTTCCTCTGGCCTATCACAGGCTCTCTTGTTATCTTTCCCCTCCATTGAGAGGAAGTGCGTGCTGTGTACCGTATGATCCCAAGTGTCCGTCGGAGAGTGTTCCGACAGCCTATTGTTTTCACGGAACATGTAGTAGCTAAACTCAAGAACTTATTTTGATGGGAGGTTTGGATTTTGAACTCAGTCGGTGACTTCATCTGTAGTGGAGGATAGTTAGAACTGCAAGGCAAATCGTTTCTGACCTGCAATGTGTTTGTGAATGAGCTCATCCATTGTCGACTGTATGGGATTTCTAGGCGAAACAGTTTTGAAAATTAGCTTAAGGAAAACAGATATTTAGCTCAACGCAGTACTTTTACCGTCAGTCATTGATGGAAAATTGTACGTTCCAAATGAAATAGGGGACAGACGAACACAACAGCCTGACCTATGGTACTCTCCATCTCTGAGACCTCAACACACCTGCAGCAGAAGGTCACAGCTGTGTCATGAAGGACAGACCTAAACAAAGCAGTGTTCTCCATAACATCCCACTAGATTTCTCAAATTCTCGCTCTCTTCAACAGCTAGACAAAACCCCACATTGTTGACCCAAAGTGACTTGTTCCTCCGATTGCACTGTACATTCTGACGGCAGACAATGGTGAGATAGTGGCTCTACTGGGAACTCTACTACTGTTGTCATTCATGGACGAGGTTTTCGTTTGTGCACTATACTTTATGTCACGGTGCTCTTTATGTGTGAGCATATGAGGCAGAGCCCACCTGGCTTGTTCACACACAAACACACACACATACACACACGTACACACACATACACACACATACACACACACACACACACATACACACACATACACACACATACACACACATGCACATAAACCCTTTTTTTCTCTGATACACCCTCTTTCTTTATCACGCACACAGGCACACTCTCTCTCCAACCTCCAGACACATTCCCCTGCATAAGGAACACTTCATTCACAGCTCTCATTCTCATGTTCAAGGATTACAGATCACATGGTCTCACAGCATGGGAAGGAAGAGAAGAGGAGGCGAGGAAAGGCTTGCGGTTTGTGGTCAGGAATTAACAGTTACTGGTGACTGACTTTGTGGTCGCAAGACAGACAAAGTCTATTTATCTTGGTCATGATTCAAAACACACAGACTGACAAAGTTGTCAGGAAATTGGATTGGATTGACCTTTCATGATAATATAGATTCAAGTGTCACTGTTTACTGAATAATACCATAAAGGAAGGCTTGTCCTGCACGCTACTTAGGATGAGTCTGCTAAATCAGGCATTCATAAGAAATTAAAGACCCACACTAAATGAGTTGTACTTTTTTTTCACTGCATGTATGTATGTTCAGTGTTGGAGAACTTCAAGTGCAATTTTGAGTTGCGCACCCCTGCTTTTAAGACTTCCATCCTTCCGGCTTTCTATACAATAGTTTGTGTGGAAGAGGCCCTCTCTCCAGGGGATCCTGCCAGCGGGCAAACCTTCTTGTTTTGCTCGCTTCAAAAATCACTTTTATTCTATGGAAGATGAGGATGGAAAAGCTTGTTTCGGTTGTATTACCAACCAGGTGGAAAAACTATTACCTTGAGACCTTTGTGAGTCTGATGTTGTAACATTAAACATGATTGGATTCTTTTCATTTTCAAAAATACATATATATCTTCCAGAATCCTATTCCATCCATCTCTCTTATCTGGAAACCCAGCTCATGACACCATCTTCATTCATGCCTCTATAAAGTAACGGATGTTACGTTACGAGTGTTTTTCAATGTAAAGAGTACTGTATGTGTTGCTTCTGTGAAAGCAGACAAGCCTTTGTTGCATTACAGATTGGCTGTTGATGAAATTTGAGTTCATGTTATGAGTGGATTTTGAGTTCAATGAAAAGCCTGTTGCATGGCAACCGGCCTCCCTGCGGTTCTGTTTTGGACTACGTCAACATAGCTGAGACCAGCTGTTTAGTTGCCCACGGATACCGAATTAGGATCAGAAAAAAAATATTCCAAGGACAGGGGGAATTATCCCTAGGAGGAGGGGAAAGGGTAAACAGACCCTAGATCTGTGTCTTTGAGGTCCACCCTTCTCCTACACCTCTCCTAGCAACCGTCCATCCCAGCATGCATCTGGGTGGGGTTGACCTCAAGGTCTGCTTCTGGTGTCCATTTACAATCTGAGCACAATAACAGGCGGAGGAGGAAAGAAAGAAGGAGAAAGGTCTGGTGGGATGAGACAAAGAAAACTGCTGTGTTCTTTATCTTTTGGATTAAGGGAAGGTGAGGTACTGTAAGATTTGATCTACTCAAGAGATTCCATTAACTCCCAGTTCACTACCAGAAAAGTCCCAGAGATGAAATTAGTTGTGTTTGGGATTCTAAACGTTTGCCCAGTTGTTGTGGCCTTACCTCAGTCAAACATGAGTCAATATCTTTGTGACAGAACGGTGTCATTGATTATTAAGACCAACCAATGATAACCAACCATTTCACCAAGAACACAGCTGGAAGGATTTCTGAAACATGACGTTGTTAGATGGTATATAAATACACACTGATGAAAAACAAGGGGCTTGACATTAGACAATCACAGGACTTCACTGGGAAAGTGTTCTGAAAGAAAGAACATTTTGAGGGTCCTCTACAGATATATTACTGTGAGACTGTCTTTATCAACACACCAAACTGAACTAGTCAGATGTCAACCAAGACTTGCTGACACACGTATAGTATATAGGGTCAGTTTCTCAAGAGATTTGTGGAAGTACATTTGAACATAGTCACATGATTGGTAACTGTATGCAGAATATTCTCTCATTGCTTTTGGGTTAAGAATTTCAACATACAGATGGACACCAGTCATTACAGTAACCACATGGACAATTCATTTGTCATGTCAGATTCTTTGGCAGTATCCATGGCTCCCTCAACTCATTGTACAACATGGATTCCTTCTGTCTTTCTGAAGTCAGATTTTTGGGGGGGTTAAACAGGTTGAAAAAAAAACACAATTTATCCGGGTTTGTATGTGGGTGTGTTTGTTTATGTGTGTGTGTGTGTGGGGAGGGAGGGGGGGGGGAAGGACAACGGAAGGGTGTGAACGCTATACTGGAGTGCAGCTTTCCAGATGTTACACAAAGGATGTGATTTCATTCTTGTAATGTCCAAGCAATCTCTTCCAGCAAAACAACACGTGCATAAATCTGTCACACTGAAACACACACCATTCCTCCTGGAGTCACTGCAAATGTACAGTGGACTACTTTATTATTTCAACCCTACTGAAGCATAACTTAAATTATCCTAAACTGAAAGTATCTATTCAAGGTATTCCACTAACCTGAAAGCATTATTGCATGGCACTCAACATTCGAACAACAGTATGAGGGAAAAGATAGCATTGCCACATATCTCTATGGGAGAGAGTTTGTATAGACAGAGGCTGTCCAAAGACCAAGATAAGTGACAACCCCTGCTCTAGTTACTGTGATTGTGTATTAAGGCCCTTTCTATCTTTGTCTCCCTTTCTCTCTTCCTGTGTTATTTGGTAATCATCACATTGTTTCCTCTTTGGATGCTTTAAAATAACAAGAGCACCCGTAACCATGAGATACAACTTTCCTCTGAAAAAGGTGCTTCACACCATTTCCCTTTTACACAGATGCCCATCACTGGCCTGAAGTTTGGGAGAGTATCGTTTTCGAACGGGCTATGTTGTACACTGTCAACTAGAACTTGAATGTAGGTGTCCAGGTACATCTGTACCATCTGCAGTGGTGTAGGCTCAGTGAAGCAGGTTGCATCCCGTCCAGGGTTTCCTGTATGCCCACTACAAACTGATACATGTATGGGGGAGGCACAAGGAGGAGGGGGCTTGGTTTGTTGAAGTACATGTACTGTATGTCTGTACTGTAGGTACTGTACTACTGGGTATGCATATTTAAATATTCATGCAAGGACTTCAGAGTTTTTGTCTGTTCTTCAAGAGATGAAACAGTAAGTACAGCTATACCAGATGTGATGTCAGATGTATATGGGTCACATGACGTGTCATTTAAATGTATCTAAAATGGATGCTTTAAAGCATAAGAAGACAACAGTACATTAGCATTTTATTCATTTAGCTGATGCTTTCATCCAATGTGACGTGAAAGTGCAACAGAAGATCAAAGATCAGAAGTTCTACAGTATTTTGGTGGTCAAGGTTCTATTACAACATAACAACTATATTTTGACCTTTGCTACATATTACTAGCATTTTTGTCACTGCTTGTCACACCACCCAACTGTGCAAACTTTATACAGGCTATATGATTATCAGTGCTATTGTCCACTCCAAAATGGACACCAGAAGAGTTGGCTCATGATTCCACCTGTTTCAGCTGTTTTACTCATTACAACCAATCAGTCCATATGCAGTGTTTTCCTTCCATGGGAAAGTGGTTGTCGCCAATGGAACAATCTGGTTTTGAGCCCAGGCCAAAGGGAGTGAACTCTCCTGGGATTCACAATGCACTGGTCTCTCCATGCATGCCAACAAATAAGTGCAAAATGGGAAATGTTGGAGCTGAAAATGGGAAAAGGAAAACATTTCCTAAGTGACCTCTCTACATAGTTTTTCATGTGGCATCTAAAAAGTACTTACATTCCTGCAGTAGTCCTTTGCCAACTAGGGGTATGAATCATCCCGCTACAAGGGTGACATATTTGACCTCTGGGTTTTGTCTTTGAGCAGATCATTTTGCTCATATGCTTAAGCATACAATATACACGCTTGTATATATATAAGCACTTTGAGCTGCGATTCTTGTATGAAAAGTGCTATATAAATAAAGTCTTACTTACTTACTTGTATGCCTAAGACCCATTATGGACTTCAATTTCGATTTTTTCCAATTGCAAAAAACATGGGGCTCGACACTATTGTATTAGACACTTTTATGCTGAAACGGAGAACTCTTCCCTTCCCTTTTGCAGCTTCCATGCATGCATTGCACAGCAGTTTAATAAACTACAGCTGCTCAGACTAGCTCAGCAGTGTCAATAGGTTATAACTCAGCTTTTGATTTATTGTTCAAACAAAACAATAAAAAAAAATGTTTTGTTTCAACTGAACGTGTCCATTAATGTTCAGCATGTAGCTATTTGTATTTATTTTCTTAAAATGTAGCTATTACATTTGCTTAAACTGATTCAGTCTGTTGAAATTGACTTTGCTGTGGGGGCAGCGGATGATTGCTTTATCCACTGCATTCTTTCAAAAATAGATCATTTAACACTGGAAATAATCACTCAAGATCAACCAATATTCTTTTTAGGATGTTTATTAAAATCACCACAATGTTTAGAACCAAATGTATCATATTGGAGTACAGAATATAAATTTGCTTTGGCAACACAATGAAGAACAAGGGCAATACACGCTGTCGCATTAGCTTGTCTGCTCATTGAACTGAGCCGGTCGTCTGCCAATCCAGCCGAAGACAGGTGGTGACCCCATCATGCCTCCTTCACATATGTCCTCACTGCCACCACATCTCCCATGCAGCATTTCTGTGAGGAGAGAAGCATGTGAGGTCAAGGGAGGGAATCCAAAAGGTGCAGGCCAGGAGGAAGTAGGACATGTCAACACATTGCTTCAATTACAGAGATGTGGAATTAATTAGGAATGTCTAAATTGTAGATGCAACACATGGGAACACTTGACAGAAAACGTGCTAAATAAATAAGGGTAGACCTACATAGAAGGTTAAGGGGAAAATATACATCAGCTACTTTGAGTGTTCAAAAACCTTACCGCTATCAATTTTCCATCTGTCACCTCCCTCTCAATGTTAGTCTCTTTGCCATCCCAGCTTTGTTTTTGCACAAGTTTGCCATCTTCAATAGTCATAACAGTCTGGGAAAAGGAGGAAATTATCAAATAGCATTAATTCCAGACAGTAAATCACCCAATTTGGTCGAATCTTCCATATGCTACCTCTTTTTCTCCCCAGACAAACCAACCGTTGTTTTTCTGTCGTCCGCAGTAGTCTCCTCGAATGGCTCGTTGAGTTTGAATTTAATCTCAGTCGTTTTGAAGGTGCTCTGGGACTTCATACAAATAACACCTTGGTCTTCTATGCTCAAAATCAGATTGGGCTTGGTCCGATTTCCCACCTGTCGGGTGGCAAATCCAACACCTGCATAAAAGAAAAAATATATTTCAGCAGGGGGTATTTTTTCCGTAGGCTACAATAATGCATCGCATATTCAGTTTGTGCAAATTATGACGTTCCAAAATAAAATTATCATAATGACTTACAGTACGCAATGCATGTTTTACTGTCCTAATATTTCCAATAACCCTAAACTCTACATCGATGCAAGAAAACGAAAACCTACCTATAGCCTTCATGTAATCATCGAAGTTCTCGCTGGAAATCATTTTCCAAGTCCCAATAAACTTCTCAACCATGTTTGCAACGTGAGTGGTTCTCTCAACAATCCTAATCGTTCCAACTTCAACTCTCTCCTCATTTGTGTGTGCGAGCCAAAGTTTTTAAAGGGAACTCTCTGACACGCGCATTGCCGAGGTGTCCAATCACAACCACAAACGTCACGTTGGGTCGACTGCTTCAGATTTGGGAATGGGGGAAAGGTCTAGTGGCTCATCAGTCATCACTTCCTCTTCTGCCAAATTACATTTCACCTATATGCTAACGGTTGCATACATTTCACTCAAATGCTGGAATGAATGACTATTCTATCCAGAAAATAATTTGGAACACATGCCACTTCTGGGTAGCTAAAGATTGAAGTGTAGGCCTCTGCCTAAATGAAATACAATTTGATCATTTGTTTTAATATAAACAGCATTGGTACGTGGGGATCGAGAGGGATACAAAGGAAATGTATTTCAACAGAGCATTTATTCACATTCACAAATATACAAATTGATAGATTTATACATAAATATTGCGGAAGAAGGGGCTATTTCTTCGCTCCAGCTCTGGCCTGAGGGTCCTTGGCTATGCAGCGTGACTGCAGTGCTGTAATCATCTCCTTGCAGGTCAGTCCAGCTCCCTTCAGCACCAACTTCTCCCCATCCGCTGTGGTGGGGACGCATAAGTCAGACCGACTATCTCTGGATGTAAAACAAACCACTTAAGTGGTTTGTTAACTCTTAAGGTTTTAAATGACGTGAGTTACTAACAAGCTCTAGTGATAAGGAAGAATATAGCATGAGTTAAGATCGCTTCAAATCAAGCTAAGTTGGTAAACACTGTCGATGCAACATTCATTTAAATGTAGGGTAGGGCCTACAGTGTGGTGTCTTACTGAATGTGATGTCCACCAAAGGTTCAGACTTGTCATGTTTCACTTTTGTGGTCACCTCACAGTTCATGTTGGTCATTCTGGCCTTTTCCGATCCCACCCTGACCAGAAACTCCCTGAAATACAAGAAGGTTGCATTATTAAAATGAGAAAAGAGTGAATTATATAATGCCCTCACTTTAGGGGTTACTGACGATCTTATAGGCTACAAACTCGGAAGAGAACACGGCATCTTTCACAAGGTGCCACCCATAGTAATAGTTAGCTAGCTTGCCGACGAACGTCAAATATTCTTAGTTTCATCATGTTGTGGCCTTTGTAGATTACTGCGATATATTCTCAAAACGAGAAAAACACATATTATATTCTTACCGTGTTGAACGAACATTAGACTCAAAGGGACAAAACTGTACAACTATACTCTTAATGGCTTTTAGTACAACGGCTGACCGACTGGAAGCTGCCATTTTTGTCTCTATGACCTTTCAACTGCGTGCGCATTTGAGTAGGCTACGTCTTACCACATACGGTCCAGCAGATGGGGTAAGTGCATAAAACATTTCCCCCAGCTTGGGGTTTATCGTCCGTATTCTACACACATTGTCTTTGACATGCTTATTTTTCCTTACCAGAGAAAGGACCACACATCAGAAATTACCAGTAAGTGTATGACCTATCCATTAATCCTTTTTCAGACATATACCTTTGACCAAAGTGCATTATGGTCTTAACCCACCAAACATGCACTTACTTCATAAAGTGAACTAGCAGGTGACTGATGACAGGTTATTAGACTAAACACTTTTGACACCTAATCTGACAAATGATGTTGGATGTTAAATTAGGTTAGCAGAGGACCAATGGGCAATCTGTCATGCTATCAGTCAATAAAGGTGAGTTTCCTCTTTAAAAAGACAATCAAACACACTGATAACATCATTAAATAGAGAAGATGTGGACTCTACTGGACTGTTTGTTCCTGTTATAAACAGAGAACAAGGGCCCAAAGTCTTACAAGATGACCAGGATCTCTCTGCCTGAGTCAGACGCTATGAGCTTGACACCTTGCATAATATACTACTCAACAGTTTGTATGTAGTGGGCATTTCAGTGTTTCAGTGTGAAGGTTTGTTCAGCTTCCTTTTCCTTTTTCTTCCTAAACCCTTTTATGCCTTTTCACTGTTCTCTATTTTAACGCTTACCGCACATTGTATGCTGTGAACAGTGGACCAGAACTACACGATAGCTGTAGTTCTGGGGAGGTGTGTGTGAAATACTGCAATAGACACAATTGTAAGAGCTGCACCCCTAAATTAAAAATAAATACATCTTCGCTCTCCTATAAACTGTTTACTGGTCATTAGACCACACATATAGGTCACATACCCACATCCTGTTCCTCAACCAAGAACTTCTCATTCAGAAAATACACTTTTGACACTTCTGATAGTTTTACTGGAGTCAGTAAAGCTATATTTAGTCATTAGGCTTGAGGCTGGCATTTCCTATCAACCCGCCTTCCACAAGATGGTTCATTTTTTCTTGACTTCAACCATGACAATTAGCACAACTGGGACCCAGTGCTGTATTGTCCTAAATCAAGTTAGTGGGGAGAGGCTACAGAAAAACAATGTGTTGGAATACACAGGGGAAGGGTTTGGCCCCTAAGAATAAAGGTTATGGAGAGCGTTTGTATTTTCCACTTGTTTTGTTGCACTTGGGTGGGCTAAATATAAGCCGAGGGTGCTGAATCATTCTTTCAATCAGCTCAATGGGTGTGGCCAGGAAGTTAGAGATTGACTGGCTTTGTTTATTTCACTTATTAAGCAAAGGTCAGTGTCCCTTAAGTCACATTTACACAAATACATGCTATTGTCTCTGTGTCTATTGATCTTGTTCTTTCACCATGTTCTCAGGAATTGCAACATGAATCCATCTACTGAAAATAACAGTTTTATTATCAGTGTGAAAGTGTCATTTTTGCGCTGTTGTCATACCGAGGACTTGCTGTAATGCTTCAGTATACTTCAGTTACTTCAGTAACAATATTTAAATAATTATTAATTATTAAATAATTATTATAGTTTATTTGTCTTCACAAAGCACCAAAACATGCCGTGTCTATCAGTATGGTCGTTATAATATATTCTTTTATAATGAGTCCTTATAATGTTTATATACTGTTTTCTGTTGTTGCTGTCAAAGATCCTTGATATTGACATTGTTCTTAAGCACCATGCAACTAAATTACAGTCTTATACTACTACTACTACTTCTTTTGTCTTATTATCCATGCATAGCTAGCCTTTGTTGTACACCAATGGTGTATTGTTGTTACAATAGCTACTGATTTTGTTCTATAGCTACAGTATATAAAGTATTAGATCGTGATTACGATTATTATTATCATTAGTAGGAGGAGGATGAGGATGAAGAGGAGGATGAAGAGGAGGAAGCAGTAAATGTACAATCACACAGGATAAAGTTTAATGTACATTTTCACTTTCTGTTTTCTTTTTTTTGTTAGTAATAGCCGTGACAAAGTTGTGGACATTTTCCAACGTACTGGTACTATACAGCAAGGGAAAATAATTACGCACTACATGTCCCATGAACCTCAGCGAGACTGCTTTATAGTCGAAGCGAGCGGTCACTCCTCCCCAACATCTTGCCGGAGTAGACTATGGGACTGAAGAGCACCGCACTATGTCTGAATGCAGTACAACGCGCCGTGAAGTTTCCCTTCTTTGAATAGGTTTTGTGTATGAATAATCCTTTTTTTTACTTGTCTGCTTTTAAGTTTATTTTCAGTTTATTACATTTGGAAACATAGCCGGCACACAGACACAAACTGAACAAAATCGACGAATTTCTTGTCACCAATTGCTGTTACATGGATGATATTTTCTGGTAAGTAGTCTTTCGATGTTTATCTGCAAACGTGAAAGCTGAGTCTTGTCTCCTTATAGTTTAGTAATACTGTAAACGTAATAGACTTCGAGAATATGGTTATGTGGGTGCAATCCAAAAACTTCATTGATTGTTTTGAATGCGACAGCACGTCAAGCAATGCGGGTTGGTAACAGTCTTATTGAGAGATTTGGGATGTCGTATCTATTGATCTTGTTCTGTTTGATTAAGCTGTGGAATAAAGGCATTTACTTTAACTTTTGTGAAATTAGATCATTTCACACTTTGCATACTGTACCTCGAAAGTGAGGCTGTATTTATTTACCTTGGGCCAATGATTTATTCAGTAGAAATGTCTCAGTGTTTAAATCAATACACCCATGAGATAGTGCTCTGTAGTTTAGATATTCAAACTAACTTCTTTCATGAGCACAGATAAACTAAACCTGTTCACACATCCACATGCACACACAGCAGGTTACAGACAGCAGGCGCTGGATGATATTGAGTCTCCACGTTTCCATGCATTTCTAAGCACATCAGAAGGATTGAGGTCAGATACATGACTGAACCAGCCCCCAAGCCTGTGACAGTAATATACATCCCTTTGTCGTTCCACAAACGGCATTGTTCTTATTGACCCTGACAGTGCTAGCTTCTGTTTACTTACAGTATACCATTGTCACCTTTTCCAGTAAGAGAAACCCTCCTCTCTGTTTTCTGTGTAAAAGGAACCATTGGTAGTTCCCATAGATCAGACAATCTGCTTTAGGAACAACAATTGTCAGATTCTTTTCTGCGGAATCAGCTTCCTTCTGGGGATAATTTTCTTATACTTCCCTATTTAACAAAACAGTGCAACACCATGTTGCACTGTTAGATATGCCTACTGTACTGTATTAAATCTTAGTTTTTGGTGAGAGCAAGCTGTTACACAAGTCATTTCCTCTGGCTTTGAAGTCAAAAGAGGTCTGAATTTCTGTTTCTTTAAGTGTATGGGTTAAAGATGCTACTGAAGATGCTATTTAATTAGTAATTACACACATCTAGTCACGTGAATTTTGTAAGTATGCAGGGTTTACTGAAACTTGCAATAGTGAATCTTTAACATCTGTGATAAACTGAAACCCCTGACTTCATGGTTGGGTGCTACAGACAGTTGGGTGCCTATTCCGAATTAGCTACAGTCCAATACGTGCAGCTGTCTCTTTCAGCCCACACATTTCGATACGCAGCGTCACAAATAGGGGTTTGTGGCGACAAGGGCTTGACACACCTTGTTAGAGTGACGGGAACACACGCTAGCTGTCCAAACGCTACCCCAGCGCGGCTGAAGGCGGAGGCAGTACAACCTGGAAGGGGTTGGACAGCCTTAATGACGTCAACCACCTCCCCAGGTCAATGCATTCCAGTGCTGTCAAGAGTTCATAAGAACTTATTACATTTAGGTCGAAACAAAACATTGATACGCACATGCCACAAGTTGTTGGAAAGGTCTACCGAATGGTGTTGAACTGTGGGGATGTAAGGGAATGCTGTGACCATCAGTTGGAAATAGCAGTGGCATTTTAAATATGATTTTGTGCCTAACATATGGATAAAGTGACTCATGAGGGGGAAGCGACCCCTGCTAAAAGTCAGTTGTGTCTGACTGACATTAAGCCTGCATGTAATAATGTATTATGTTATTGTGTATAGCCTACAAAACTGTTTATATCACGACTTGTGTTATTCAGCTGTTTCTCATGGAAGCCTTTTGGTTTGATATAGCAAACCCACATCATTTCTAACTGGTGTCATGAACAACAGTACAGTAGTTGAACCCCTTTTCACACTGGATTAGAATAGCAGGCGAACTACTTCCCATTCTTTTCAAACTGTCAGATAACATACACAACACACACCACACACACACGAGGAATTTCCCCAACATGTTTGATTGGACAATGTATACCAACCCTCTATAGCTGTTTCGAGTTGTTTCGAACTGGTGATATGTAGGTTGTGGTTTTCACAACAGTAGAAGAAGAAGTTATTTTTAGCTGCCGCCACTCCCCTCAGTTAAACGGTCACACCCCTGCCAATTGGCTGATTGGAAACTGGTTTCTCACAGTAGCCCTATAGTATGTTTGTCCTGTTTTTCCCAATACTTCAGGGTATTTACAAGACATCCCATAGAAAAATGTGGATGAAAAAAAGAATGCGAAGAAAAAAGAATTTACCGGTGATTGCAGTGCATGTTTGATAATGCGGATAAATCTCTTAAGACTTTCGGGAGTGTAAGTAAAGAACAGGGAGAAGGGAGACTCATCTATCAAGCCCAGTGAGAGAAGAGACAGACAGGGAAGGAAGGATGAAGAGAGGGCGTGATTAAATGCTAATCGTGAAATAAAATGTATTGATCTACATTGGCAATAACACTGTAAGTGCTCTTTAGATCCCCTCAGAATGACCAAACCCTTGAAAAATTGATTTTCCATCTGCCCTGGCAAAGATGCAAAGAAGACTTGTTGTAGTAGCTAGAAGTGGTAATTTGGACAACCTAAGAACTCCGCTTTTCAACCGAGGATGTGGTTTCACTGGGACACACTCAACCAAGCAAGTAATGCAAAAGTAATGCAAAAACATGCCGAAACCAACTCAGGTGGCCCGTACATTTTAAGCTACAGTTTAAAACAGTCCACACCACAATCCCTCAAAGAACTATACTGCATCTTCAGTATCTTAAGTGAATCTCAGACTGTCACAGCAGGATGCTTTAAATGACATTATCTCATAGTAAAATTACTCTGTGCTCGGGACATAGTTTTGTCAGTGGAATTTGAAATAACAACATAGCTTTCGTCTAGTGTTTTCCAATCTCTACATCGGTATGCTGTCACCTGCAGGAATTCTTGTTGACAACCGACGCAACATCTTCTCACTGCCAGACTTGTTTATCCAGACAGGGCTCACATCGTGTCTGCTCTTGCCCCGATTCACACACAGAAACACATGACACACATACTAACACACCGCCTCACACACACTGTCATCAACCAACAGGTCCTCAGCAATTTTCGAAGGTATAACAGGCAGGTTAAGTGTTAAGTGTTTGTTCACGTCTGTGCTGACATGCGGGTGCGTGACGGCTACTTGTCTCTTCGTGCTGCAGTGCTCCGACAGAAATTACCTCAGCGACTTTCAGGGTGCGTCGGCTGAGGGCCCCCAGCTCAAGTAAACACTGCGGATGTGATTAACTGAGATTGCTCCAGGCCAACGCTGATGGGAAGCCAGACCTCTCCCAGAGGGTTGTGGATAATTTAACACCCCTTATCATCGTGCGTCCTACCTCATGTCGTTTACAAAGCGGAGGCAGAGGGCCCTGTTGGGAAACAGTGCTTTTGGTGTGTGCTATGTAGCAAAGTGCTATTTTTAGTTTTTGGGAGGGCTTTGACATGGGGGGAGGATTTCCAAGAGTGTTGGTACAAAAACTCATTGTCAGTAGTTGCTGGTGTATGTAGGCCAGTGTTTGTTTTATACATTCAACAAAGTCAAGTTTGTGCCAAAATTGGCTTTCCCCCCTCCTTCAATGTCACAATTAAGGTCATGTGTCAAATTTGCTAGTGTCTGACATTAGATGACTTGGCCAGATTGGCTTGACATCTGGGCTGTCTCATGGAACAGGAAGGACAGGGCAGGATTTAAGAGAGCATGCTCCCTGTCCCCATCCACGACTGCTGTCTAAGTGCTGCTGATGCAGCAGAAACAGTGTGTGTGTGTGTATGTGTGTGTGTGTGTGTGTGTGTGTGTGTGTGTGTGTGTTGGACTGGGGTGCTGTGTTGCCAGATAGGGCCACACTGGGAGAGGCACCTCATCTCACACTCGGCTGGGTAAAGGCACTGTGGGGGAGAGGAAAGAGCCAACTGCACAGATACACACGCTGAGCGACTCAGTGTGAACATCTTGTGAAAGCGCAGCTCTGTCGCTCTATCTGCTTCACAGCGATATTCCCAGCAGTGTTATCTTAAGGAACATGGAGCCTTACATGCCAAGTATGAAATAATGGAAACAGGATAGATTGGAATCAGTTACTTTAAGATCTGGTTTGGGCAATGCAGTGAATGACACATCATAAGCATAGGTCTCTCGCTGTCTTATTTAGGTCACACGGTGGTCAGCAGTGTCAGGTGTTATGATCTTGTGTTCCACAGTAACAGTGGTTTGATTCAGAATTCCCCGCCCGATTCCCCTAGGGCCTGTGCCATTGGACTGGGATCCGCCAAGCTGAACACAAACAAGCGCTTGTCGATTTGTGCGCTTAAGGTCCCCGGATAAGAAGCCACGTTTGTTTTCCCATCTTTATGGGGCTCTTTGGAGTTATATGCTGTTTAGTTATGTGAGCTTTTGGACTCGGAAGAGAATGGGATTTTTGATATGCAGTGGAGGCGGCTGGCCTCCCACTGTATGCAGTCAATTGAGAAATAAGATGGACCGTTGGAGTGACTCTCATCGATTGGGAAGGTGGAAGTCTGTAGGCGTGAGAGGAAACATGAGGATTGCTGAAGGAGACTTCATCTGGGGTGTCTCTCTCTCTGTGTGGCCACGTCTCTTTATTTTATTTTCTCTCTTTCTCCAATCTATCTCTCACTTATCTGTCTCTTTCTTTCTGTCTTTGCCCTCTATTTTGATTCCTCTCCCTTTCTGTCTTTTCACTCGAACTTTTTCTTTTACTATCCCCCCTCCCCCCCTCCCAAGTGAGGGATGGAGACTTGCCCAATAACCCCCATTGGGATCCAGTGCTCTACTGTGGTCCGGGCTCAACTTGGAGTTATCGGCGGGTGGGAGTGAGGATGCCGGGTAATGGTGTGAGGGAGGGCATGTGATATTTTTCATCCTAATTACCCACAATGCTCCGCAACAGTCTCACAATTAAGGGGGACCTCCCTTTTCCCCTTCCTCACCACTCGCTGGGAAATGGGCCTGTTATCTAGCCAAGACATATTAATAAAACACATAGAATAACAATGTGTGGGTACATTTAACAAAGGGCCACTCCAAGAGGGCACGTCCAGACACACTGCTGTTACAGAACATGGACATACTGAACAATTTTTTTTTTTTTTTAAGTCCCCATAGTTTCTTAATCTGCAAAACCTATATTTAGGCCTTAAGAACCTAGTTTGGGATGTGATTGTAGTAGATCTGTTTATACTCTGGCCAATTTCTGTTGCTATAGTTGTTCTGTTGGTCACACAGATCTGGTAATTTTATAACACGTATATTATTCTGGTGAGATAGATATAGTCCCAAACTACTTACCTGAACTTTTTAAGACAAGCTTATTGTGTTCTGGAGAAATGGACCTGATTCAGATGAGAGCAGCTCTTCTGGTTACATATGGCATATTAACTGAAGGAATTGTACTGCCAGCCTATCAATTAGTGTACCTGCGTATCCTTTGATAAGGAAGAGGAGATTGTGGTAAGTTTTGGCAAAAGACAAGATCACCATCCTTTTGCATTAGTTGGATGCGTACCATACCTGTGAATACCCTTTTATTCCCTTGAGAAATGCACATTTTACCTTCAACACACTTCATTCCAACAATACTGTACTTGAACTGTTTTCAAGCAAATGCAATGACTATGTACTATGGCTCGTCTTTGAAGACTAGCCATAGATTAAAAACAACAGTTGCCTTAGTGGTGGCCTGGTAATGGAAGCTATCCAGTGTCTGTGGAGTGCATCTTTATTTCTCTGTTTCCTCTCTGTGAATTCCGCAGAGGTTATATGAGAAGAACAACAATATGGTGGGGCAGTGATGCAATTACATCCATCAGGACTGTTAGTGTGCTGTGTGTGTGTGTGTGTGTGTGTGTGTGTGTGTGTGTGTGTGTGTGTGTGTGTGTGTGTGTGTGTGTGTGTGTGTGTGTGTGTGTGTGTGTGTGTGTGTGTGTGTGTTGTTTTCCCACCATAGGGTGGATTGTTTACTGATGGATGCTATGTTAGCCATCTTGGGAATTTACTCTGTTTTTCTCCCTCCCCACTCCCCAAGGACATTGGGTTCATTGAATAAACTGGTTCAGGCTGGTCGTGTGCCAAGACAGACTATTGGTAAATATGCTTCTCTATCCTGGGCAGGACAATGACTCCCATAGAGGCTTTGAGGATCTGCGGAGGTTGGGAGAAAAGTAGTGTGTGTGAGAAAGAATCTTCATGAATGAGTGAATACGGTAGGAGGAAAGGGGTTTCGGCCACAGAGAAGAAATTTGTTTTTTGAGGGGTTTGGTGAATAGTTCTTAGAACCCTGAGAGAAAAGCACTGTGATGTGTTAGATTTTTCAACAGAGTTGAATGGGTTTGTTAATGCAACAGTTTTGTACAATGATTTGCACAACGTCAGTACCCATGTAGGTAATCCAACATTTTTGACAAAATGTAAAACTAAAATGAACCAAAATGTAAACATATATTTGTGTACTTGTATAACACAGAGAGCAAAGAAAAAAATGTCTTAATATATCTTATTTATTTTGATTGTGATAAAAAAAAATAAAAAAACTTTTGTCATCTGCAGGCAGTGGAGTAGCACCTTTCAGAGTAAAAAATGACTCATCACAAAAATTCTGCGCAGTGTATTGGCACTCCTCTACCCACATTTAAAATGGTTTACAGAGTGAGGAGCAAGAAGGGATGTTCGGAGAGAGGAGTAGAGGAAGAGAGATGAAAGCGGTACTGTCTGTCCAGCGATAATGGTGATGGTCTCGGTGGACGACAGAGGGAAAGAGAAAGTTCTAGAAAGCGAGAGAGTGAAAAAGGGGTTCTCAGCAGGTTTTTGGAGCTGAGCTGCAGCAAACATCAACAAAAAGGTTTTGAACTCGTCCGGGCCAGAGAGTGCCTTCCAAGAATACTGAGTGACTTGAGATAAGATGTAAGGAAAGGAGGAGAGGAGGCGGTGTGGAAGTGAATAATAGTGTGTTCTATTGTATTCTTTCAAGTTCACAGGGATTCTGATGGAGTAGAGAGGTAAAAGCCTGCACTGACTTCCTCAACCAGGGAATACAGATGTACTGTTATTGAAGGCACTACAGAGTCATTCATAGCATGGAAAAATAACTAGAACAGGGAGAAGAACATGAAACATTCTCACAAAGAATAAAGAGAAGAATGAATAATTCAGGTGAGAAAGGAAAATCAAAGATTGTTATTCATTTTTGTAAGGAAATTATAGCAGGAAGAAAGGTATGATGAGAAGGGTTGTATGGATGGATCCTGGGAGAATTCAAACAGGAAGTAAATGATGGAAATTCCTTTTGTAACCAAACTGGTCAATAACAACAAACATCATAAACAGTTTTGTGGTTTTCTCCTTGAAAGTATAAGTCAGGATCTGTGTCGACTAAGCTCTATCAAAAAACAGGCGAGACCAAGTCCACCATGGGGCAGTGCGATGTGAAATGCTATAATACTTCAGTCAAACAGGGTTTAGAAAACAGATTAAACAGGATTATATACACACACACTCATCAACACCATTCTGACCACTCCCACAAGGGTCAAGCTGATCGGTGCAAACAAGCTGAAAAACATGATTTGGCAGGTCATATGCCTTGTTGTACACAAAAAACACACACACACACACACACACTACAAACTAGAAAATACTTTCTGTAATACCCTGACTCACAGGATGACGAAGCTTGGATTAAATTGGACTTTTAGTAATATGTCAAGTTATTTTGAGGTTACTGTCCAACAGCCACACAGGAAGAGACAACAACCCCAAAGTGACTGGGGTTTCAAGGGTTGTGAATCTATTTGATCATTGGCAATAAGTATCTATTCCATTACACGTTTGGCTTGATTTGGATCAGTTTCCATGTCCTTGGTTTGAAACTCTGTGGTCTTCTAAGGGCCACACTCACCAGCACGCACACATCGACACAGCCACACTCCTACACACAGTATACACACGCAACACACAAATTACACACCCACCACAAACACAATCAGAAGTGGTTTCCACATGCATAGAGTGCCGTTACAGGAACTAACTGCACAACCCGCCTTGCCTTGTCCTCTCATTAGTAAGGATCTACTATAAAAACAGACCTACAAATGACTGCCTCCCAACCCCATAATACACACTTTCACGCATGCAAGCATACAGACGACTTCTCCCTTCCACTCCAGCTGTTCCAGCCTCTGGTGCTTTGAACCCAGATCCATTGACATGGAAGTCTCCGGAACATCAGTTACACTGGATCCCTCAGAGAGATGCCATTGGTTTTCCTCTGAGATGGCCTATTGAGAGAAGTTTGTGGGTGTATGTGTGTGTTCAGTGTGACTAAGACTCAAAGAGTGTGTGCAGTGTTAATACTTCTATATGTATATATATTGTGTGTTTGTGTACGTGTGATTGGTCTCATCTGCTCTCCTGCTGGGGTCTGACCCCAATGCTCTCTCTGAAAGACCTAGATACACCACGATGCCTCAGCAACAGGGGCTCCAGTACAGTGGTGCTGGGGAGGGGGGGGTGGTACTTGGCTCCACTAGTGTGTGAACGACTAACAACAGTGCTCCAGAAACTTCACATCCTATTTCTGTGACGTCCGCTGTGCTGATGCCATCCCAAGGCGGTTTTATGGCTCGGCCTCGGAATGCTTTCACCACACATTTCTCCTGGATGGGGAGGGAGAAGATTGCAGTATGGGGGTTTTCTGTGTGTAGACTTGGGTGTTGCATATGTCCTGTGTGGCGACTGCGTGACGAATTGCTCGTAGAACGGTATCGATCGAACTCTACTCAATGCGAGCTCTCGTGTGCTGTCTGGGGCTGGCACGCTCTGTCTGTGTCTCGGAGAAGTGTAGAGTGGCACAGGGGGTGTGTGTGGGAGATGGTGTGTGTTTCTATGTTCATGTCCCCTTCTGGCAACTGTATCTGTACCTGTGTGTGTGTGTGTGTGTGTGTGTGTGTGTGTGTGTGTGTGTGTGTGTGTGTGTGTGTGTGTGTGTGTGTGTAAATCAGTACCTCTGAAAGGTCTGCATTATCAGCCTCCTGGCGAGCACAACTCTTAGCTCTGTCTGCTCAGCCTCACAGCTCTGTCGCCCTGGGTGACAGGGTTGCTAGGTGATGGATGGACAGTGTGGTATCCCACAGTCAAGCACACACGGTTTCTCTGTTCGAGTTCTCCAACCCAAACGACAAACACATTTTCTTATCGCTAGGCACAATAAAGCATTTGGATAGACATGAGCACAGACTGGGAGTTTCTGCTCCGTGCCACTCATCCTTTAGGAGTTTCCTAACCCTTTATTATAAATTCACACTGAGATGAAGAGAGATAGGATGCAGAGTGAGACACTGAGACAGAATGAAACAGGAAGGCACTGTCGTTTCCTGTCAGCCGAATAGATAAAGTCTTCCCCTGTGCCTTATAGAATCTATTCATATGTATCCTGATAACTGTTAATGTCATGGTTGATGCCTTGAATTCTAACCTAGCGTAAACAATTCTTTTGTCATTTTCACAGAATCCTCTCCTCGTTATAGTTCTGGTTCACTTCCTTTCGCTTCATCAGTGGCTGTTCAGCTGCACATAGTGATTGTGAAGGGACTGCTGGAGGTCTGACTGCTTGCACTTGCTTGACAGATGGAAATGAAGAAGAGAAAGAGAATCAGGTGGAAGGCGAGAGTCAGAGAGAGAGAAGGAGAGAGAGAGACTACCGCATAGAAGCGTTAGGCCAACCCCTGGGATATTCCTGGCAGCTGTGGTGTTTGTAGAGTAAAGATTAGGGGAAAATTGCAGTGAGCAGGGCGTCTCACCTTTCCCTGTAGACTGTGTGCGTGTGCGCGCACCACAGTGATGTCACTTGAGAGGCAGCAGTGTCTGCAACAGCTGGGGCAGCTTTAGTCAGGGCCTACCTGCACACACACAACCCTGGTTCTTGTCAGAGTTGGCCCTTGTTTGAATTGCAGTTCAGACAAGACACATTGATTTGACCATTTATTGATAACCATGGAAATAGGTTTCCTTTGAGAGTGGATGTATGAAAAAGAAGCCCTCCCTGCCTCTAAGAACTACCGAACAACGTACATAGAAAATGAGTCAGGGAGCAAATAGAGTAGAAATCCCCTTGATGGGTAGTAACATGAGATGGGGATGGTGGAGGCAGGCAGCAGCAGCACAATAATACAACAAGTGAGTGTACCTGTATCCCTGCAGCATTTTCACTACCGCCTTATCGGACACGGACCTATGGGCTTGGAGTAACACAGGTGTAGCTGATGAGCGAGATGATGTGCGCTGCCCCAGTGCCATGCCTGGACGAGGCTTTGCTCCTTTTTCACCTTGTTTAGCGAGAATACAGATGGAGTATAGGACTGCTGCAAGGCCAAAGGACACGTGTGTGTGTGTGAGAGAGAGAGACTGAAAGTGTGTGTGTGTTTGTGCGTGAATGTGTGTGATTATCTCACCCCTTAATCTGCTACTTGTGTTCACCAGACACAAGACATACAGGAGAACGCAAGAGAACAGAGATATCCAAAGTCACATTGCTTGTGCTGTCGAATGCTTTCGTTTTTATGAATACTAGAGTGATTTACAAGCCAAGTGTGAGTCCATTATGCGTGATTAGGTGTACGTGTGTGTGTTATGTTGGACCACGCTTCATGACTTCAATGTCAGGCAGCCATAAGTCAGTGCAAGGGCTCTTTGTGCCTTGTCATCTTTGCCACATTACTGATACATGCTGCCTAGCGCTTAGCAACAAGCAGACAGGTAATAAAACTCACTCTCTCACACACGTACACACAGACATACACACAGACATACACAAATACACACACACTGTAGAAACACAGCAAGTACACATAAATAATGCTCCTATGCTTGAGCATCCACAGACAAACACAATCGCACACGCACACAAAGGAATGAGTAGAAATCATTCGGTACTCTTGCTAGCATACTAGTAAGCCTAACAAGCATGCGAGCTTGCTAACATACCTTGTTTCTCAGGTGTCAAAGGAAGTCTCTCCCTTCAACCCTGCACTTGTAATGGCAGCTGGAGATCATCAGTCCATGGATGTAATCTGTGAAATTCAGTTAAACAAAACCCTGGTTTGAGAAAAGATACTGTACACCTCTTTACTGGAGCTAAGTGAAGTGAAAGCCAGCTAAGCAGATCAATTATTCATGGAAAAATGCTTTAGCGAAGGTGTCCAGTGAAAAACAATAGCTGAAATGTCTATCTGTGTTTCCTGAAGCTATATTGTTTTTTTACCAGTGCCAAATTGCATAATTTCTCAACGAAGAGAATAGCTATCAAAACGATAAACTAATATAAATAACAGTTGTTTCATGTCTGTCTTTTTTAAACCACCTTTTAACTCTCAGTTCCTGTGTGATCATTTCTTAGTGGTACTGTGACTTGGGCCATTTTGGCAAAATTCCAAACATCTGGGGTGAACTTCCTCTCTCATCTTGCCCGTGGTAGTTCAAAAGGATTTGCTACAATAAAATGAAACGTTGGTTCCAGACTGTTCTGTGAGACCGCTTCACAGCCAAACTTCCCCGACGTAGAAATGGGGCCCTGATGATGTCACACATTCAGCCTGCCAGTGGCTTTGGTTGCTTGAGGGTGTTGCTTCAGGTTTGGGCGGGGTCGAAAAGTTGACCCTGGAACACAGCCAGGAAATTCACAATATCAGGTGGTGCTTGAAATATGTAAACGTTCCTTTCTTGTCCGGTTGTCAGGAGGAGTCAGGCAAGGATGCTGCTTTGCAACTTTCTCTTTCAGTCCTGTACTCTTCCTACATGTTCCTCGCATTTTACTGCGGTGAACATTAAAGCAACACTAGCAGTATTCTTTTTTTACGGGCCGTCTTTGATATATACAGAGGGATCACTTCTCTACACGAACATGACGGTGTGAGCTGTGTACATCAAAGGCTTCAGAGCATGCCAGGTCATGGGTCTTTGTCTTCCGTTGGTTACTTGAAATCCAAGCAACATGATGGCACCACTGGAAGACACTCGTTGTAAATCGGCGTCCATTCAAATGAATGTAATGGTTTTTCATTGTTGTCGTGGAATGATATCCTAAACCTGTGATTTAAATGAAAATTTTGCAAGCTCTTTCTGACGCATGATTCACTGGCATATATTTGTCTAATGTGAGAGGAGTGGTGGTGAGTGTTTCTACTGGAATGTGGTTTAAATTGCGAAGGAGAAGACGAGGGCTGAGTGTTTTGGAAGAGAGGTTTCTATAAAAGACCTTAACCGAGCTAGAGTTCCGGTGTTGAGGAAACCTGTGTACTACAGTAGCTTGCTGGCTAAGATCCCGTGTATTTTAAAAGCCCTATAATCTTTTACCTGGAACAATGGAAGTACAACATTCATACATTTTATAAATAAAACAGACTTTCATAGCTCATAACTGTGACAACTTCAAACACTGCACTTGTAGCCGTTGCTAGAAAAGGATATTGTCTGCCATGCTGGCCAGAAGAGGCAAAGTGAGGTTTCTGTATACTAAAAGAATGGCTTCCTAATTGCTCAGAGCAAAAGCCACATGAAAGTAAAACAGAGGAAATTAGCCAGGGTCAACTTTCGAGTCTAGACCTGTTCCTAATAATTCAATTACAGACTCCCTTGTGAATTACCTGTGTAGTGTGCGATGTTTGCAGCCTAGTTGTTTTGAAGATGGAGCTAGTAAGAATGACCTACATGTGGCCTCCAACCCCCCCCCCCCCCCCCCCCCCCCCCCAAGACTGGTAGCAACTAGCATTAGCTAGCTAGCATAATCCCCCAACGGCCTAGAAAGTCACTTATCAGAGCAGGTGGTCGGGGGGGGGGGGGGGGGGGGGGGGGGATACACAATGGTGTCATCTGCTGCAGAAAGTGTTAAACTCTGCAGGGGTCTGCCATCATCTGCCTTCTCATTTGGAACGTGTTGATGCATTTAGGAAGCAAGGCCCTTGCCAAAATGTTAGCTGTGTGTAGATTGTTTTCTTTGGAGAGAGAGGGGGGCAGGGTGGGGGGATCCAAAAGTGTTTTTCCATGTGTGGGAAATTGTAGCTTGATTTGGACAGATTGCAATGGATACAGCTATTAAGCAAGTGTAGAAGGTGCAACTCTTGACTGAAATGGAAATTTCCAGATTGTGGTTACAGGGCTTTCTAATAGAAAGGGGCCATCATTCTTTCTGGCCAAGCATGAGATTTGAATAATGCCAAGGGTGTGACAGAAAGAAGGCTTCTGTACAAGTGAAAGATAACACGGATCATAAAATCTGACTTTTCTGTTCAGTTCACACCTTAGGCTAAACTCGATATTCTCATCTGTCTCCATGATCCCTGCATAGTGCACACATTGCTCCACTTTATCATTGTTATATAGCTCGTTGTGTGACTCAAATTTCCAATGCAGATCTGTCATAGCAGAGAATAAGGCTTCTTTTCCAGCTCATTGGCAGGTTCCTCCTGCACCTTGGGCTTTGAGGGTCGTTCTGGTGATGAGATCTAGGAGTCATCCCCCAGTGAACAGCACACTTCCCTGGGGTGGCTTTGTCCAGAAGAGGCTCTCATCTCTTGCCCAATGGACCCGCCCTAACTGGAGTCTTGACAACTGTGTGAGTGTGTGATTGTGTGAGAGAGAGAGAGAGAGAGAGAGAGAGAGAGAGAGAGAGAGAGAGAGAGAGAGAGAGAGAGAGAGACCCACTCTCTATCCTCTGTCCTTCAGCCATATTCCCGGGGGTTGCGTGTTTACTCAAGGTTATTTTTGGGTTCTTCAGGAATATTGTCGGCGACAGTGCTCAGACCAGCGTTTCCCCTGGCCCTGCCTTTACCCTCCCTCGCCCCCTGCTCTGTTTAAAGGACCCCCCTGCTGAAACGCACAGCTCGCTGGACACTGTAACCTTGAAAGGATTCTTCTGGAAATATTTCTGTGCTGTGGAATGGGGGTTGAGGGGTTGTGTGTGTGTGTGTGTGAGACTGTGCAGTTTGTGTGTGCGTAGCTGTGCAAGTGTGTGCGTGTATGCATATATGCGTGTGTGTGTATGTGTGTAGGTGTGCACTCTGTACTTGTGTGTATGTGTGTCTCGTTTAATCAAGTCCCCCCAGCCCAGAGCCTGTTGACAGGAAGCCCTACCGGAGAGCAGGAATGCATCTATCATCCTGTGTGTCTTTATGACTTCAACTCCTCTGGGAGGACTAATGGTGAATATGCAGTAGAGCAACTGGGGTTTAGCAAAATAGCATCCAGTCAATACTGGTGTCTAAGAGAATGTGTGTATGTACGCATTCCAAAGATTACGAAACGGAACAAAACCAACAGTTTATTAGTGATTTCCTAGAACCTTCACACAGTGACACAGTTGGTCGTATTTGTAGTCCTGCTGGGACAATTGGTGGCCGGGGTTTTTTTTTTCCTGGAGAGCAAGCAGATTACTAAGAAATGCAATCAATTCTACCTTCTCTTTTAATTCCCCTTTGGCTCCTTCATCCCTTTAGATAAAAGCAGTACATAAACACAGATTATTTCTGGAGAAAAAAAGCATAAGCAGTATAATGAAACTTTTAACAATTTATGAATTGAATGCTACAGTGCTAAACAGACGTACACTCCTTTTTTTTGTATTTTAAAACAAAGCAATGATGAGCATTTTCTTAAACATTATGACACTATTTAAAACACAGATGCTTGGTCGACGCTAAAGAGAGAATGTGCTTGAGTAAACAGACTCCGAAGCCTGTCATGGCTGAACCTCATCAAAATCCTGCTGTACTACATATGTTTATTTCTTCTCACGCTGTCTGGATCAATGCAGTATCTGGCCAACACAGCACATCGCCACTTGGCACAGATCAACTACTGTACATAGAGTGAAATGTCGTGAGTGTCGTAATGAGTTAGAAATGGACAGTAGCAATAAGATCGTGTGTAAATGTGCCTCTGCCCTCGGGGCAGTTCACAAATAAAGGTTGCATGCATGAACACTCGACCCAGCAAGTGTTTAGTGTGTTAAGTGTCTAGTGGCTTGCTAATGCCCTCACAAGGGAGATGAGTCAGCCAATTAAGAGGTTATAGACGTTTGAATTGCAATGGCGGTGTGCTTTTCATGAGTGGCGCACAGACAGGCCCAACAGAGTGAGGGTGCAAGGGCAGAGCAGAGAGGATTCAATAGGGACGATTCACCGGCTACCGCTGAGGGTTTCAGACGAAAGTATATGTGCACGGCTCACACGCATTTGTGCGCGTGCGACACGCCTAAGCTTTACGTAGCCTGTCGGCAGGCGGTGGGAACCACCGGCGCGGAGAATAACGTTGAGTGCCACCTCCTTCGCGCTGCTTCATGGAAGATTACAGCTCCCGAGGATGGATCTGCCTCCAGCAATTTTGGGCACCTTGAAAGTGTCAGAGCCGCTGCGTCTGCAGACTCTGCAGACACAGACGCCTGCAGCCGAAGCGAGCCGTAATATATTCCCCGTCCGTCTAGCGACGGCTGTCGCCTGCTAATTGGCTCATTTTTATTCTGATTGGGTGGCATCGGTCTCTTTGGCTTCTCTGTGGCTTGTGTCATCAGCTCGGCTCCCTTCTTGCTGCTCCAGTGAACCTACCAGTGAAACTTTTCTCCGTGTCTGTCTCACCGTTTCCTCTAATGGAGTAACTCAATAACCTAAATGAGATCATAATTCTAGTTATGGCGCATTGGCCTTTCAATATTTCACATCGTTAGTAAACTCATAATCGAGAGCATTGTGTAATGGTGTCGATTTCACAAGTGTTACAGATGTCACACTGTGCCACTTGATGCCTTTGTGCACCTTTGGATATTGTATACAGTGTTGTGCATCTTAACGAGTTTACAGCATTACCCTTGAAGTGCATGCTGTTGTTCTGGTTGTTGTCATGATGGCATGAACAGGGGCAGGACGCAGGGAGGCAGAAGCTGCACCTTCATGCAGCTACTATTGTGGTCACCGTCTCCACCTCCAGCCCTAGCTGTAGACGGCTCCGGTCTTTGAGACCACACTTCCATATTTTTGCATATCTTCCAGGTCCAGGGAGAAATGGCGGACTTCCACCCGGAGGGAGGGTGGGTGGTTGGGGAGAGGGAGTGGTGAAAGAGGGAGGAAGGGATGCGGAAGGATAGAGACCATCCTCAGACAAAGGATTACATTACTGTTGGTGGGAGGGTTTGGAGGGGTAGGTTGCAGTGAGGGATAGGGGGGGCGGGTGGGTGGTTGGGGAGAGGGGGGGGGGGTTATGATATAATGTATTCCGACCCTATGGATCCCTGTCTGATAAATGATGTGCTGGAAAGGTCAGTGTCACCGTCAGCAGAGTGCAGTTGCTGCTAACACAGACCAGGCCACCCTCCTCCATCCCTACCTTCCTTTCTCCCTCCCTCCCTTCTCTTCCCCTCCTTCATTCTTCATTCTTTCCCCTCTCCTCACCCCACCCACTTCCCCCCCCCCCTCTGTCTTTCTCTCTTCCTGCCCCCACTCCTCCCCTCTCAACCCCATCCACTTTCCCTCCACCTCGCCCTCCTCTCGCTCGCTCCCTCCCTCTTCTCCATCGCCTGCTTTCTCATTCGGAGCTTTCTTCGCCCCTACCTAGCGTCACTTATCTTACATCATCAGACAAAGGCTTCTAACTAGTCGGCTTTTAGGGTGTGACAATCAAGGCCATGTCCAGAACAGCACCGTGCACCCACCCAACCTCTACCTCGACCCAACCCCCCTCCTACCCTTCCTCCATGTTTCTCCATAATTTTTTTTTAAAAAAACTCCACCTCTCCCATCCCCAATTCTCATCCCCGCGTTGTCACATAAATCAGACATTGCCGGGTGTGGGTGGTGGATAGAACACAGTGGAAGGTTCCTCTGGGGGTGTATGGTTGGGCACGGTATAAATACTTTATGTTTTTGTATGTGTTTGTGTATTTTTGGTATGTGTGTGCATGTGTTTGTATGTGCGCATGTCTCTGCATGCTGCCTTTGTGTGTGCGTGTGTGCTAGCCTGCGAGGACATGGCACATCACTGGCCGGCTCCACCAGGCCATCAAGGCCAGTTTAAATGAATCACCCTGCTGCTAATGGCCCGGCTGGGACTCGTAAAGAGACGTGGGCCTCTTGTTTCATTTGTCCGCATGCGCCTCCGCTGGCCCCTGCAGAAGGCCAAGCCCTCCGAACATCATTGTCCAAAGGATGCTGTCTTAATATGAGATGTATGGGTGGCTGTCGCTGTGTGTGTGGGGTGTGGGGGGGGGCGAGGGGGAGTCGCTCTGTGCACAAATGGATGGGTGTGTTTGTGGCTATATCAGAGAGAGAGAGAGAGAGAGAGGGACAGAGAGAGAGAGAGAGAGAAAAGGAAAGAGAAAAGAGAGAAAGAAAATAGAGAGGGTACGACGGGCGATAGAGAGTGATAGAGAGGGAGCAAGGGGCCGTTGGAGAGAGATTATGCGTATCTCTCCAGGCGTTTGTTGCATCTCATTTCTGTCATAATGAGTCCTCTCAATGGGCTTCCACACAGACCACCAAAGCCAGGCCAGGCCTCGGTGTGCTCGCCATAGCCCGCTAATCCCTTCACCCCTCTCCTATTCACTTCACAAAAACACAGAATTAAGATGTGATCCATTCTAACCTGATGCTAATCTTCAACTGTTGTTCGCAGAGATCCACCAAGTGTATGAAGACAGCTTCCAGCACAGTGGCTGTGATTTCATGCGGATAAACAGTTGTACACGCGCACACATTATGCCTTCTTCTTGCAGCTGACATTAGTGCTCCCCTTGTCCCTAGTTTGCATGCCTCAATAGTTCAGCCTGGAAACATGTTTGCCAAGAAAGTCATTCATATATCTAACATATGCTGGAACTTGGACAGCATAAACTCTAGAAAGGGTATAAAGAGAAGTGTACATTTACCTATTCAAATGCTGAGACTTGAATTGTTGATCTAATTACCAAAGCTGCAACAAGGCACAATGACTGGACTCCTATTGGTTTCCCATGATTCATGATCGGTTCAGATCCGGAACCATTGTCACGTATGAGAGGGGAAAAATACATTTTTAGTAATTTTAGCAGACGCTATTAACCAGAGCGACTTGCAGTAAGTACAGGTACATTCCCGCGAGGCAAGTAGAGTGAAGTGCCTTGCCCAAGGACACAACTTAATTTTGCACGGCCGGGAATCAAACCAGCAACCTTCAGATTACTAGCCCGATTCCATAACCGCTCAGCCACCTTGACTCCCAAATACATCGCATTTGCTAGGGGAACAGTGTTCAAGGAGGATTTTCCAGACAGACACAAAACAGCTTTGCTACGGATGAAAACGCAATGCAGGAGTGGACACATTTTATTTTGTTTGTCCGTTGGTGTGTCAGCACTCTCTGTTGTTCGACAGCACTCTCTGTTCTCCATACGTGAGGAGTCGTCGGTCGAGGCGCCAGGGCTTCCTCTTTCTCTGCTCTGTGAGAGAAAGAGAGAGAAACAGAGGAAGAGAGAGACGCAAGACGTCCGAGGAGGCAAAGGAGTGCGGCCCTTTGTAGAAAGAGACCGTTCAAGTCGGTGGAAGGCAGGAGGGAGAGAGAGAGAGAGGCGAGGGAGGAGTCGAAACAAAGGAATGGACGAAGGTGGATACGACACACTCAAGAAATCTAGGGTGCCCCATTCCAACCCTATTCTGAGGCCCCTTCACTCCGAGCCTAACAAAACACTCGAACCGAGCCCGGAATGCGGTGTGTTCAAGCTCGAGTTACATTCCCTTCTTCATCTTCCCTCCTGTCTCACCAGCTCCTCGTTTGCGAAGGAAAACACAGTGGGTTTCTTCCCCTGCTTTTTCCACATGATGTGGTTTTAGTATATCTTGGCTGGGAATTGACTCGGCTCCCTACAGTGCTGTCTGGAACTCTTAGCAGTGTCTCGCATTAGCATTAGCCGTTTATGCTTACCAGCTAACCATTAGAGTCCTATCTGCCACAGTTTAATTTCCGCCCATAAATACAGCTCTGCATTAATCCCCATTCAAAGAGGTTCTGGTCCGTTGGTTGAACAAAAGGCAATGTGCGTCTCGACGTGCGTGTGTGGGAGAATGCAGGCGTGCAAGCGTATGTGTGGGCATGTGAGCTTTGTGTGTGTGTGTGTGTTCTGAGAAAGAAAGGAGTGGGACCAAGGAGGACAGGAAATAGCTCTCGCCCATTAGGGATATGTGACATTAATTTGAAACAGATTCTCTCTCACACTCTCTCTCTCTCTCTCTCTCTCTCTCTCTCTCTCTCTCTCTCTCTCTCTCTCTCTCTCTCTTTCTCTCTCACTCTCTCACTCTCCCCCCCACACACACACACACACACAGCTTCTCCTACTGTAAACACTCTCATAGAGGTCACCCTAGGGCACAGCTGTCACTAAACACTGGGAATGACAGGGCCATGATGTGACAGAAGGATGAGCAACCAAATATTTGGAAAACTGACAGTTTTTTTCTTGTGTGATCTGTTTTGTAATATTTTTTTCAGGAAACGCTAAATCAACGTGATCCTTCTTTTTCTAGATCTGGACAGACTTGGTTGCTTCCTGTAATGCTCGAATAATTTTTTGAAGAGAGAGAAAGAGGCTCTTGGTGTTTTCTCTCTTTGTATTGCTGAGAAAAGAGGAAGAGTCTAAATAGTGGAGGTCAGCTCCACATCCGAAATGATGCAGTTCACACTTCACATTAACCAAGACAGATTCGTTCCCCCACACTAGATTATTAACCCTTGGGACTGATGTGGTAACCAAGGCAACGTTGAGTCTGACCGTTGATTAAAACAAAGTGCTCTAATTG
The DNA here is from genome assembly GCF_963692335.1 of Osmerus eperlanus. NCBI lineage: Eukaryota > Metazoa > Chordata > Actinopteri > Osmeriformes > Osmeridae > Osmerus > Osmerus eperlanus. Next base: position 3,995,849 of record NC_085037.1, read on the forward strand.
ATGTTGGCCCCCACAGACTACACACAGCAACACAATCACACAGACTTACCCAGATTACACAAACACACACATGCAGACAGAGACAGACACTGATTGGTGCATTAGCCGCTCCGAGGCACCACTGCCGTTCATCAAACAGTCACCCCCACCCCACCACCTCGTCCACCCTTCCCTCCCCAGCCCTCAGGGCCTGCGGTTGTTCCTGAACATACTGCACTATTAGTCACAGTCGGTTAGCAAGGAATGAGAGGAGAGGAAAGAGAGGAGATGAGTGTGTGTGTCCAGTCCTGGTCCCTGCGTCCCATCTCACTCCCACGGCCGCAATGTCTCACGCATGGTCAGTTCACTACGATATGGTCAGCGTAGTGGGTGTATGTGTGTGTGTGTGTGCATGTATCCATCTCTGCCTGCATTGGCAGTCGGGGTACCTCCCTGAGGTCCGTGAGGGGGTCATCCCCAGAGGCGTCATGGGAATTGCGGCGCCCCATGCTGATCAGCGTGTCATCGATTAGGCCGTCCCAGCGACCCCGGGCCGTAGCGCAGGGGGGAGGGATAACGACAAAAGGAAGCACACCCACTCGTGAGCAGCCGGTCGGCTGGCGAAGCGAGAGCCGCTGAGGCGCACACGCTGAGGGGGGGACATCAGGATGAGAGGTGGAGAGAGGACCCCACTCCAAGTTGGCTTGGAGGGGTTTCAAGTTTTAGCCCTTCAAATGACAGCCAGTCAGACAGACAATGATGTGGACCTCAGTTTGCACACAGACCTGCGGTTGCCGTGCGCGTTTCTCTGATAAAGCGCGGAGATCGTTCAGTTGGGTATGATTGGCGCGTCACTCTTTTTAGCGGGTTTAAGAACATTTTCCTGTGAAATTTCATCCATGCAGGATTGCATGACATGCACATGGCATGAATATGCATAACTTTGAATAATATCTGCTACAGTAAAGTTATCACATGCCATTTTTGGCTGCTTCAGCATTTTGATTACACCTCACTTAGAGTCTGTTCGCAGTTCCAAACTAAGAAAATAATCTTTTATTACATTCTCGCCTCCGCCCTAAAATATTTAAGGTGGGATGTTATTTCCGTGCACATTTTTTTCAAATCAAATTAATCATTCTGCAAATCCCTCACTAGCACAGGTTTAATGATTTTTCCTTCGTGTTTTTTCACAAGCCATCCAGCTGCGCTTCAGTTTGCTGTCCTCCAAGTTCACCAGGATCCTTCATGGAGTCACAGAGCCTCATATTGTCTGTTGGCGTGCCGGATCATTTTTCCTCTTTCTTTCCATCTACCTCTCTCTTTTTTCTGCTCCTTCTCTCTTTCACCATCACTCTCTCTCCCTCTCTTTCTCTCTCTTTCGCTTTCTCTCTGTCTTCGACTAGCCAGCAACAGCTTGCCAGACAGACACAGGTCCCTAGGGCATCTCAATGATAAGACTTCACGACCCACTCGGGGCTTACTATACCACTACCTCAGGCTAACTATATTTTATTGCTTGGCGGGAGACCCTCACATTTCAACTGGAATGTTCCAGAAACATTACAGTTCAAATGGCTTTTCCATTCGGCCGTTTTCAACGGAAGCGACCACATCGATTCTACTCTCTCCAAGACTCTTGTGTCGGGGGGTAGTTTGGAGAGGGGGGCGGGGGGGGGGGAGGGCTAGGTGCCTAGGAGAGGAGGAGGAGGAGAGGAGGAGGAGAGGAGGAGGAGAGGAGGAAGATGTGCCTCAGTTCTTGGCTGGCTGGCTCACTGTTTTCTATGGGCTCATGTACCATTTGAATGTATTTTAGTACTTTTCCATAGTGCAGAGGATATTTGATTGTTCTTGGGTGATATGGTTACACAAACACAAACACACAAGCAAATGATGTACACAGACACATATCGAACAGCCATGCACAGACACACAAACACACACACCCTTGATCTTTTCGATCATGCTGTTTGAGGGCGTTTGATTTAAGTCATTTCTCAGTCTGTTGGTTCAAGCTCACTTCATCCACTCCATCCTGTCCACCTGTGAAGCTGTGGTCAGGGAGCCATGATTTAAACATTAGGAGCAGGATTCTTTTTTTCTCCAACAGAAATAGACACTGGGGTGGGGGGGGGGGGGGGGGGGGGGCGACGACACTTGCTGGTTGCCATGGCAATGCGGCGTTGATGCCAGTTTGTAATTATGTTGCGCGTTTCTCTCTCTCCCTCTCGATTTCACACAAACACGTCCACATATGCAAGCACGTACTCGCATTCTAGCGAGAAAAACAATCTGACAGGCTCCCGCTTTCGCTGTTTTGCTGTCTAGCTCCACCGTTTGGTGGTCGTGAGCGGGGTGGGGTTAGAGAGGGTGGGGGTGGTTAACAGGCTGGCAACAGGCTTGCAACAGGCTGGTTACAAATACCTGGATCTCACGTTTGACGCTTGACTGTGTTGGATCACTGCATATTAGAGAACTGCTGGGTGGTTTTGCTGACAGCAGGGTTTTTTCTCTAGCTTAAGCTAAAGATGTCATCAGGCCTCCGTCAAGCCGGGCTAGTCCCTGAACAGGATTCACCCTAAGCCCATTCCTTTACCTGTCTAATGGGAGCAAGCCAGACGAGGTCAGGACAGATCGTATCTTCGGATGATGTCACCGTGCTGTGATGTCATCTAGTTATCACTGTTCACGCTGCCGTCTGTGTTGCTGCGTGACAGGTCTGACCACATTCCAGGTGTTTCAGAGGGCGTGCCTGTCCTCCCCCCCCCCCCCCCCCCCCCACAGGTCCGAATCATGTGATCTTAGATGTGAAAAGGAGGAGACTAGGAAACACAACGTGGGGATTACTCTTTTTGGAATGGAATTGTGCCCCCTGTGCTGCTTCAGGGTGTTCATCCGTCTAGTAACTCTCTGTTCTGCTCATCCCCCACAGGCAAGGTCGACCTGAGATCCAGAGGTGCCAAGGTAAGATCCCGTTTGCTGTTCGCCCCGGGGCTTGAGGGGAATGTTTCAGGCACATTCCAGGTGCCTCAAATGGGACAAATGATGTAGGAACGTTCCCTTGCTGTGGCGTTTTTTTTGCTGTCAAGACGATGCTTCGCCAAGTTTTTAGTCTCTATCATTCCTCTGGTGTCAGAAGCCCAAGAAATCACCCGAGATGCGTTTTAAATTGTACTCTCTATGCTACACGGTCGGTTAGCATTGTTGTGCTCTTTCTGCATGAAGTTTGCGCTCCCAAGCTCCCACGCTTGACTACTTAATTTACATAGGAGAAAGCCGGCATAATAGTCTTTTCATGCAAGCACACATGCACACACACACACAGGTCTTGTTTGTCAGTGGGATAACAGTCCCAGAGATGATTTACCCTCTCCTTCCTAGTGCTGTGTTTTCTGTTTCGACTGATTGAGAAGGGAAGGTCACATATACTGAAAAGAGAGTTGTTTCTTTCCTCTTGCTCTCTATCTCTCTCTCTCTCTCTCTCTCTCTCTCTCTCTCTCTCTCTCTCTCTCTCTCTCTCTCTCTCTCTCTCTCTCTCTCTCTCTCTGTCTCTCTGTCTCTCACACATTCAAACTCACTCAAAGCACTGCACACCACAGAGCCTCCTTCGCCAGTCCACAGACAAACGAACGCACAAATGTGCCCATGTAGTGCGTGGAGGTCAGAAGCAAACTCCCCTTCCATCTTCCAGTTAAGGAATGGGACCTGCATGGGAGATGCGCAGGAACTTCTCTTGCCACGCAGACTGCACCAGAGTTGTTTTTTGAAGTGGATAACTGCAGTGTGTTTCTGCACTACTCTGCACCCTGGTGGCAAATGGCAGAAACTAGAAATGTGTAGGACATACTGTATGCAAAGGAAATTAATTATCATCCTGGGCGGATGGTCTTTAGATAACCATTGTCAATGACTATTTTACCAAACTTTACACTAACTCTTAATTAACTGTTGCTTGTTGTGTGACCCAATGTCAAGTCATGTCCTTGATTCTGATAGGCTTGCTGTGGGAAACGCCTTTATTATCAGCACCACAGGTATCCATAGATGACTGTAATGGGATTAGCTCGAAGGATATTTTGGTTTAGGATTACAGAGGGCTGCAAGACAATGCAATGTCTTCATGCAATGTCAGGCACTGATAAATTAGGGATTAAAACACGCTACGCTATCCTAATCCATTTGGAGTGTGATTTGAATTGCCAACGTGCTCTACAGTGTAGTGTTCTGGATGAATGCTTTTGACAAAGTGCGTGGCGTTAATTGTGTTATTATGGGTTCTGAAGGGTCTTAGTGACTCCATTAGCCTTCATTACACAATGGTCCAAAGGTTTGTCCCTAATAAAGAGATCATATTTGTATACAGGGATGATGATGTTATCTAAACTGGAGGCATAGCATAGTAAAGGGATTATGCATTGGCATAGATATAAAAACAATTTCTTGTTCTTGTTCAAAACAAGAAATCACCCAAACTAGTATATCATGTATAAATAAGTATGTCATGTGAGAAAGGGTAGTTAAACGTCTAAAGAAAGATTTACGTTGCTTGTAATATGTACAGAATGGACTAGTAAACATAATTCGTGCCTGAGAAAGAATGAACCAAGTATCCATAGTTTGTCTTGAGTTTGCTTCTAATGAGCTTAATTACATTTCTTGTTGCTGCACCTGACATTGACCTTCCCCAAATTCCTTACAATACAGTTCTGTACTCTGTGTGTGTGTGTGTGTGTGTATTCTCTCCCCTCAGGCTGTGTGTCCAGTGGGTGGAGTTCCTAGTGTGTGATGCATCATGGCTCCGGTACTGAGTGCCTTGTGGGGGCCGGAGGGGGCGGGCTCTGGGGTCGCCAGGGCGACGTCGCTCGGCAGCGAACAGCTGGTCCTGGTGGGAACCCTGACGGTCATCTCTGCCTTCGTGCTGCTCTCTGTGCTGCTGCTGCTGTGTGCTGGCTGCCAAGGGTGAGTGGGGGAAAACACACACACACTCACACACACACACACACACACACACACTCACACACACTCACTCCCACACACACAACTCGAATAACAAAAATTGGAAGGAAACTCACAGGCAGATTACCATGACGACTGAACACATACACACACACACACACACGCTCGCTCAAGCACTCCGACCTCCATACTGCATTTGGCAACGCTACAACAGTGAAACACCTATCTATGAAGAGAAGTACCAAAGCACATCGTTTCCTAACCCCACCCCTCAGGCTATCTTTTAAATCGCAGTCTCTGTTCTCGTTCCTCTTTTGTCTTCCTTCTCCTTTTCTTGTCCTCAGGCAAAAGAAAGCGAGTCCTCACCCAACAAATGGTGACCACGAGACCTTGATGAACGGCGTAAGTTGGAACCGAGTCCTTGTAGAAAAAACTCTTACCTTTCTTCTTGGAACAGATACTTTAACTAGCTAAACTCTCCGGGTGGACAAGGCCTACAAAAAGCTCGGAGTTATCTATTGAATATTATATATTGAAGAAAATGCGTTACGCAATAGGCCGCACACCTTCATTCAGCTTAAAGAATGCCTGGGAGTGCAGGAAGGTGTATGTGGTGCCAGTGTTTGATCTTTACAGTGTTTTGGTAAAGGAAGCACAGAGGACGTGTCAGGTTTTTCTGTTGATGACAGGAAAGGCTGTTAGCGTGCAGTAGCCGTCAACGACAATTAGCATGCAGCAGAGGAAGAGATGAGGAGACTTCCTCATTTTACCGGGGTTAAAGGTGAACACCACGACAAAATAACCAATCAGTCTTCAGACATATTCACCTGACTGACATGGCAGCTGATGGAGAACGTTTTTGTCTCATTTTGTCTGCCGTTAGGAATAGCGGTTTACTAATGGCGTGCCTGATGTGCTGTTAGCTTGATTTGTGGACGCCAGCTGGGTTGTGATTCAGTCTTCAGTGTGTGTGTGTGTGTGTGTGTGTGTGTGTGTGTGCACGTGTGCGTGCACGTGTGCGTGCTTGTCAGTCATGACTGCCGCATTAGCATCTATAATGACCACAGGGAGAGAGAGGTCTACATACACAACCTGTCTCACGCACGTACACAAAAACATGGGTATAGCTCAGTGGAAGAGCATTTGACTGCGAAACAAGAAGTGTCAAGCCTAAGATCCCCTTTCACACATTAGATAAGAGTGCATGCTAAAATGAAGGCACGCACACACATATTATGCCGTTTGATGATGATAAGGTAAGTACGGGTGTGTATTTGTCTGGCATTGTTGAATTAAATCAAATGTTGAAAATGATAATACAACGAATAAGACTGGAGGATGCAAGACTATGACCATGCCAGTAAGAGCCGGGTCCATTTAAACATTCACAATAAAAGAAAAAAACCCAATATGTAAACGCCCAAGAGAAGATTGCCCGACAGATAAAGGGACGTTCTTCGACCCTTGGGCTGTCACGCTCAATCGATAGCGCCAAGGGCACGGCAATCGGTTTCCATCTGATGGAGCACCGGGGCGGGGGGTATGGGGGGTGGTGGAGGGGCCCCGCTGACTGGAGGAGGGAACACAAAGAGGAGGGGCAGGCTGACGCCGTGACGTGCGTCAGGCAGTGACAGGTTCAATGGGGCTCCTGTCTCTTTCGGATGGGCTGAGTGGTGCTTCCCCCGGTGACCCTGTGCCGTCAGGATCTCCAACATCTTGACCCCCCCCGCCCCCCCCCCCCTCCACCCGTGGTGGGCCGTTATTGCAGTGGCCACTAGGTGGTGATGTGGAGCTGTTGCTCGGCATGCGCTTCTCTCTGTGGTTGTCAGTCTCTCTGTACTTGTTTTTGCTGCCGTTTCGCTCGCTTTCCCTCTCTTTGTCTTTCACTGTCTCTCTCTCTCTCTTCCAAGTACAAAATAATAGAAAAGGGATACCAGAGTGTGGAGATACCAGCCTCACCCCAGTATGTTTATTCCATTTGTTATTCTTTCTCAGGTGTCTGAGAAAGAAGCAGTCAGCCAGTCTGTCGATAGCCCGGGGACTGACCTGGTGGTCAGTAGCTCTCATAATGGCCCTCTCACCAGCGGTACAGGTAACATCAAGACCCTCTTGTTGATTTCCAGGGCGTAGGAGCCTCTATTGTGAAACGCTCTTGATAGGAGATATCTGCTTTGATATGAATGTCATCTGTCACGATCGTCAGTGAAATAGTCCCAAAACGCAATTCACCTTCACCCTCACCACATGCTTGCACGCGCATACACACACACTCACACACACATTCAAACTCGCGCACACACACACATTTGATCTCCCTCACTGCCCTCCAGTGCTGACAGACACCCAGGACACGAGCCCCCACCCATCTGAGGAGATGCTCTCCAGCCAATCAGAGCTCAGGTCATCCAAGTGCCCGCAGGACCGTGAGCTACCCAGAATCCCTCCCAACAGCGCCCTGGAGGGCATGATTGGGGGGTCTGGCGACGAACCCCCTGCCACAGGGGACGGTACCTATGAGGTGAGGGGGTGGACGGCTGGTTCATTGGCATATTTTCTTGATGAGAAGAGAAAGAAAATACGAAAAACGCCAATACTTATTTCAGTATTTTTAAATGTGTAATTTCTGCTTAGAATGTGGAGTACTACATTGAATTATTTAAACTCAAATCTTCACTTGAAATGCCACCCACTGGCCACCATTTGACAGCTGACTTTTTGGTGGCACAGCTGGCCTGAAAGTATTAAAGGAAGTTTCGATCCAGCGCAAGTGTTTGTTAGACACAGAGACACACGTTATCGAATGCAAGACCTAAGCATAACTTCACTGTTCATGGGGAGAATAACGTCAGAATAAGCAAGGCATGAGTCAACAGGTGAACATGTGGCGGCGTGTGAAGGCACACAGTGAGCGCGTGCGTGCCCTGACTCCTCCCCAGGTGGTGAAAGAGGTGGTGTCCGCCTCCAGGGACGTGAGCGTGGAGGACTCCCTCTACGAGACGGTCAAGGAGCTGAAGGAGCACCCTCCCCCGCCGTTCCTCAACGGTACGCCCCCCCACCACCACCACCCCCCGGCCTCCGCCCTCCTCAATGGCCACAGCCCCGGCACCCCGGAGCGGGGCCCGCTGTGCGCCGGTGTGGAGTACGCCTCGGTGGACCTCAACAAGAAGAGCCGCTACAGCGCCGACCTGGAGGCCCGGAGGTCGGCCTCGCTGGCCTCCTCCGTGGCGGGGCTGGCGTCCTCGCCGGGGGAGGAGCCCGAGGAGGAGGAGCGACCGCCTCCCGTGCCGGACAAGGTGCTGGACGAGAACGACAACCAGACGGGCGTGTCGGCGCCCAGAGAGGGGCTGCCGCTGCACAACGGAGAGGTGAGCGTGTGTGTATGTGTTTGTTGACGTGCGTGTGCTTCTTTGTGTGTTGTGTACTTGGGGTGTTTGCGTTCACTGTTGTTCACTTTTGTGGGCGCACTGACACCCTCCGTGTTTCGTGCGTGTGCGGATCGCCGCGCTCATGTTCCCTCGCATCGACAAAAGACTGGAGACGATGCTGACGAGACGATGCAAAGCCGTCCACCGAAAGGGAATCAAATCGATTCATGTCTGTGTATTAGCTGGTGAGCCGTCTGACTTCCAATCCCCCCGCGCTGGCGTCAGCCGAAGTTAGCTGGAGGAGGCAGAGAACAATGGAGAGAGACACGTCTCCTGCTCAATTACGACGTGTCGTTAAGCCGCCCCGCTCTTCCTCACAGGGGAAAGAGAGAGAGAGAGAGAGAGAGAGAGAGAGAGAGAGAGAGAGAGAGAGAGAGAGAGAGAGAGAGAGAGAGAGAGGGAGAGGGAAGTGAGCAGCGGCATACAAATGAAGCCATCTGTGGAGGAGAGCGGGAGTAAGGGAGACAGCTCTCATGTATGGTGGCGTAGAGTTAGAGAAACCACCCTCCCAGTGTGGGCCCTTCCTCATGCAGGCACATACACACACACACATACACAACCACATCCTCTCTTCCTGTCCTCTACACACAGACACCACAGGCACAAAACACTGCACACTCTCTGCCACACACACACACACACACACACACACATCAGAACATCACTCATCCACACGGGAGGGAGCTATTTCATCTGATCTCCTTTGTGTCTCCCCTAGCAGAAACCTTCTCGTCTTCCTCCGTCTTTGTGTCAGCCAATTAGATGATCAGGATTAGAATATCTTCTTTGGGTGGCAGGCCATGCAGGCCAGTCCTGGTTGACCTCCAATAGGAAGCCACAATAAACCACTGGGCCAAAAACCTCCCTGGAGCGCCTGTCTGCACACACACACAGGCTTCCCAAATCCACTGTGTCGGAATGTCTAGTCAGCATTCAAATATGCTATTTGCCCTTTGCCTTGTCTTCCAACCCCCAAATTATATACATACACACCAACATGTACACACACACACACACCCTGGGCTTAAACATGCATGTTCCTTGTGGTGATATGTGTGTGGTTGGTGATTTGTCTTGTCAGACGTGTGTGTATACATATGTGTGTGTGTGTGTGGGGGGGGGGAAGGGTTTCTGTGGTGTGTCCTCATGCCTGCTGAGAGCCAGCTGCCCACTATCGCTGTGACAGACCAGCGTTGTGATGGATGGCATATGACCCCCCCCCCCACACACACACACACAGAGTCTGCATGTTTCTGTCTGAGGGGGATTCCCATGGTAGCCCCGCAGTCGTTCAAAACACTCTCACAATCTCTCTCTTTGTTCTCCACCTATTTTCTCTCCTGTACTGTATTACAGTCATTGAATCTTTCCAAACCAGACGTCTCTGGTGTCTGAGATTACTTGACTGAGCATGGCCCGCAGATGCACAAGTGTTTCATGTGGGCTGACAAACAGGGAGAGTTTCTTAGACAAACTGTGACTTTCACCTTGTCAAACCGTCGAGTCATATGTCGCCGATGGGAACGGGTGTCGTTATTTTCGGAGGACGTTTACGTGCGCGTGTGGAAAGCTGCCTGCTTGACTTGTATCTCGCACCATACACCATCTGACTGACTGACATCACCTGGGGCATCATTGGGGGCTTTGAATTAGAGTTGATGAACAAATATTGTTGGAGACACGATGAGGCATGCCGGAGATGGGGTCATGGGTGCTCTCTGTGTATCCATGCACGTCATCCGTGGAAATCGAATTAATTGCTTTGCTAATTAAAGGAAAACTGAATGCCCATCTGCTGGGTTAGACGACACGTTTGTCTACAAGCATCCCTGTTAACTCGAGCTCTTAGATGGTGACATGGAGACATTAGAGGATTTTTGTAAATACTCTTTTTTCCTGCTGGTTTTGAGAATATAAAAGAAAAGATGATGGTGTTTTGGTTTCCTGACATGAGGTCATAAAGCCTAAACGGTTATTTACATTTAATCAAAAGCAATTTCTAGACAACATGCTGGGGGATTTATTCTGCTGGCGAAAAATGATCAAATTGGAGATGTCTACGGTGATAGATGGAATAAATATTTACATCCTGAATTGCATTTCGATTATTTCCATGGAGATAACATCACATTATTATTATTGGTAGTATCATATCTGTAGTGTCACGACGTGAGGTGGGGTTGGACCCAAACGCAGGGGAGTCTGCAGGCATGGCAGAAACAAGGGTTTTATTTCTCAAAAACGGGAACAGATAGGGTACTCACACGGACAGGTATGGTATGGACAAGACAAAGACTGGACACAAAACAGAAACCTAAATACACAGAACCAAACGACACACAGGTGGACACAATAACGCTAACGAGAACAGGTGAAGACAATGACAGGGAAACACTAGGGCAGGACAAAAAACTGAAACCGGGGGGGGCACGGCTGTGGCCATGACATGTAGCCTATTATATATGTACTTTTTTTTCTAAGAAATAAGGTTATTTTGAATTTGCAGTATATGGTCATTGAGGGAACATACAAGGTTACCCTAAACATTCTACTGATCAACCAATAATATGAGTGGTCTTTAAAATACACATTTTATGCTTACAGAGGAACTGACCCATCCAATAAATAAATACAAAGATATATACGTAACTTATGACGTCTTCTCATTTAGTGCCTGGTGTGTTGCTAAGTGCTGTCATATCTGCACATTTGCACATTTGTAGATTGATGTCTTTCCCAATCTATCACAAGACAGGAACTTCACACGAACCGCCACTGGCTGTTGACATTCAATCAGTTACTTGACATTTTAAATGAATGAGCTGTTAGAAATTATGTTGGCTAATATATAAAGCTGTCACCTAGTATTGTGCTATATTGTTTTACACAGAGAATCATCTTATGTTACTTTTTAAAGTGTATTTTATTTGTATTATTTTTTTTCCCCAGGTGCACTCACCCATGTCCCCCTCACCTGATCTTGACAGACTAGCTATGGAGAACGAGGTAGGTTGTCATGTTTTACGTTGACCTCACACTAAATAAAACCCACTTCAGGTATTTTATCATTTTTCTAATAATAGCTGCATAATTTTAAGTTGTTTTTATGCAGTTAAAACTTTTTAGGGAGGTAGGCCTACTTTATTAATCCCAGATTCCAAACGGGAAATTGCTGCATAAATCGCTCTGTCCTGTGACTCATGTCGTTCCTAACAGTTGTTAGAATCTTAGCACGGAAAGCACAGTACCACACTGTTTTAAGTCTGTGGAAGGTCATTTAGAATTATGATAATTAATTAAAATAAAAAGTAAAAGACTGAATAACTTCCAAACCATCTGCTGCACTGTATCCTATATTACCCAGGGCTAATCCTTTGATGTCACAACAGTCTGAGTTATTGAATTAGTTGTAGTCCGCAAAAATGGTTCTAGTCGTAATACTAAATATTTCAAGAATGTATGGCTTGAAATACTCATTTTTGCCAGTGGTGGCATATTTGCAAGGGCTTGTGATTGATTATAACGATGTGTAGCCCTTAATCCAAAAGTGACTGTGGTATGGAATACAACATATACAGTATTCCTAGTTGTACGTGCTGGACTTATGCTGTGAAAGTGTTTCTCGTAGGATTGTAACCCATGAGTTCCTAGCTCTGCACTTCCTTTTACCGAACCACATAGGTGCCCCATAGGATCAACTAAATATTGACTTGGAATCACTTCCTTTACTTTCCAGCTGTACTCATCAGTGAACAAACGGTGTGGTGTAGAGGAGCCGGAAAATGACTACAGCAGCATTGGTGAGCTCAAAGGCATGGTGTCTGCCTCCTCCTCCAGTCACCTCTACGCCACCGTCCGAGACATCTACCCCCCAGACGGGGCCCAGGCCCCTGTGGCTCCACCCACCCCCAACAGGTCTGACCCCGCGTACGAGACCATCCGCATCCCTAAGACTGGTGATGGTGAGGAATGCAGCGGAGGTGCCATCCTGGAGCAGACGGCGGTGGAGCATGACTATGAGAGTGTGGCGGAGCTGGGTCTGAACAGGGAGACTTCTCGTCTCTGAGTTCCCTCTCTTTTCTACTCTCTTTTGCTTTCTTTCATTGGTGGCGCACTAAAAACAAACCCAGTTTTGAAGACGTGTTACAGCCCGAATTGAGGTCTGCTGACTCTGGTACTTCCAGCTCTCTACCCAGAAGCCCTTGCTGCACCCAGTACCCAGAATCCACTGGGAGACTGATTAAAGAAACAGAAGGCTCAAAGACACAACATGACTTTCTATTGTCAACTGTTGAGCTTGCCCAGAGGAGTAGAGGTTTGATCACAGATGTCCAAATGTTACTCTTAATTCTCCTATCTACCAATATTCTCTGTTGACTGTTTTGTGTGTTAGTGTGTGGTTCTCTAAGTAATATCTTAATTACAGAACGTTTTCAAGGATGTTTGCAATAGAGGCCTATATCCTCTTTAATAATATCAAAACAAGACATGCTATGCCATGGTGCACTTCAGCTCACCAAATAGTTTAGTTACAGTTTCACAAAAGGTGTACAACTGGCTAGGAAGGCATGGTTGTTAAATTTATTGCAGCCCCTTAGACTACTAAAGGAGCATTGCTACAGAAGGCAATTGTAGTTTTGGCTGCCTATTTTCTTTGTCAGTGCCTTTGACTGACAGGCAACCACAAAGTGCCATAATTTAGGTTTTCTGGCCACCTGAGTTTTTCCCTTCTAATCTTTTATATCAGTTGATCTGTTGCGAACTGTGTTTTATTCAGATGGAATGATTTTGGTGGAAGAGTTTGTTGACTCTACCATTTCAATGGTTTTTCATTAGGAAACTCCCCTAAATTGATTTTGGGCATGACTGAGGGCATGCCTTTTGTTTCACCCAATCACATCTCTTCCTACCGCAACAGAGCCAAACAAGTCAATCAAAGAAGGATAGACAGGTAACAGGAGTCAATGGATGTGTTTCACAAGATACTGTATTACCTTGGGAAACACCTAAACATTGTGCGAAAAGATACAGGATAAACATATCTGTAAACGTTTTACTATCTGTCATACGTGTACCATTGCACTTAAGTAGCTAAAGCAGCTGAACATGTCTTTTGAAATGGTCCTTTTTTATGTTTTGCTTAAAAAAACAAAAGAAGTACATTTTGTATTTATTTGATAGTTGTATGCATTGACTATAAGAGTTGTAAAGAAATTCGTTTTTGAGTTAAACTTTCTGGGAGATTTTTGGACATCAACAGTGCATTTTAAACGCGAGAAGGGATAGAGAGAAGAAGGATAAAGGTACGCATTATCTTCATTTTAATGGACTTCTGTGGTCTGACCATATGATCAATGTGATTCTACAATGTGATTCTTCTTCTGGGGTTTCAACGGATTTGCAATCCTTTACAATATTTCCCATCCAAGATGTGTTCAAAAATGATTGTATTCTGTGATAAAAATGCAACAAAAACCTGTGTCAGTTGTGCAGCTTCAAAAAGATTGATGACATTATAAATTCATCTTTATGAAGTGTTTATTTGTATTATTTTGTTTTGTTTTTCCTGACCCCCCTTTTAGGTACATATACAGCCTATGTGACAGTAGGCATCCTCAAGGAATTTAAAGCACAATTGTTTTAAGTAATGTTAAGGTACTGCAACTGCACTGTGCTTGGCAACAATATTACCATACCAATCCCCATTGTACACCGGCAAGTGCGTTTAGTTCATAATTAGCACTTGAAAACGAAAGCACATTAGTAGCTTGTGCAGACGACATGCCAAACAAGGCTTATATGTAGTTAAGAGTAATATTCTAACGAGTTGTAACATGATTATGTATGGATTTGTATGAGCTTTTGCTTGTTTGTACAGTACAGTGTCCTGAATGGTATGGTAAAGTATTTTTGTAGTATGCTTGTGTTTGATAATGCTCAATAATGTTAAAAATGTACTTGTTTTAGGAAGGAAAAGTGTTGTATGATACATATCTATCTATCTATCTATCATAACATGCTTTTTGTTTCAATTTGTACACAGTTATATTGCATTGGGTCAATGTGTTATGTAAAAACCTGTTATGACTCAAATGGTACATTGTCTTGGTACAGGCCTTTTGCAATTGAAAGGTTGGTACTTTATTTAAAGAAAATTAATGTCTGAATATTGTCCTTTGATGTTTATTTTCGTAAGTGGGTAGACTGTAATTGTAAAGGACTATTTAGCATTGTCTGCCCTTGAGAGAGAAAAAATCTAAAACAATATTAGCATTTTACAAGCCCTCTGTTATCTGAATATTGCACATATAACTGTATGCAGAGTGAGTTCATATATCATTAGACATGCATGACTTTGTTGGAGGTACACACAGAGTAAATCTGGTTGACAGATATTACATTCATAAATGATATTTAACGATATGAGATCTCATTAAATATGCCAGGTATTGACAAAATAGCATTTAGGATGCCATGTATTACAGGTGTCTTCGAAGAAAGTGTGTGGTTGTGTAGACCCGGCATAGAAGATTATACATGCAATCTATAGAGAGTAATAATCTTGGTGATTAACATCTCCCTGTGCCCTGAATATTATTATGTACAACCATCACTTATACATAATGGTGTTCATGGAAATGCCATAAAAGGCCTTTAACAAACGATCTGTCAAACAGAAACACTTTAGTGCCAAATCTTAGAATTAATGGTGCCACATTCACTTTAATGTGCACACACACACTAGTACTCTTTGGTGCACACACACACACACCCCCACACACACACACACACACACACACACACACACCAGTGCAAGGACCAAGCAGGGAAATGGTCCATCATCGCAGCCTCATTCGACCCACTCCAATAATGAGAACATTCCTCTACAAACAGTGTGGAAGTCCTTTTTATTGTCTTTGATCATAGGGTATTGCTTTCTTTGGCAGATATGTGCACATCTGTCAAACGATTCTGTCTGCCTGTATGCATGTAAATATTTTAAGAGCATAAATGGAGAATATTAAAAGATATATAACAAGAGTGCACGTGTGATTTTCGATGTGAATTATGCCTGGAAAAATGTGTTGCCTAGACATTTAGTTAAGTATGACATGCCCAATGGCTATTTTTCATGTATTCATGATCAGTGTCGTTTTCAGGCTTAGTTTAACTATGGAGTATTTCTAAAGCTTCTAACTGTAAGGAATATGGAATTGTAATCTGTAATGAATGAAACTTTTTGATTATTCAAATATAGTTGTTAGACACACACAGGCTCTACTTTTCTGTTGGTAAGAATCTAAACAAATCTAAAAGAATAAAAATTAGAAATTTTGCACAGCAAAATTATGAAATTATAAATATAATCTCAACATTTATATTACGATTAGTAGCATATAGTCTCTAGTAGCCTAGCAAAGCCGTTAAATACAAATGAGTGGTGATGTCCCTGTCACATAATGACACATAATTATGTAACCAAATAGGTGAACAAAAGATGGACAATAGGATGACCAATCAAACATGGCTTCTCCTATTTAGGTAAATAACAAAAAACACTGTTGCTGACCCCCAACAACTCATGGTCAGGTTGTATTATTTCATTCTTTTTCATTCTTTCTTTCAGACCCCTCCCTCTTGGTTCCTGTTCTCTATCCTTGCGTCATTGTTTTGAATCGAGTTCCTTCCCGGCCTGCGTTACTTTTCTGTTGGAGGGAAACTGACACAGAAAAAAAGAACGTAAGCTAGTGGAGGCGTGTGCTCTGTCGACCAATGGGATGCTCGCGTCGGCCGCTAGACCGCACATGTTTACAGGCAGCATTCCGCCGGTAGAGGCACTGGCTCATGGGAGCTGCATATGGACTGGATTTCGAAGTATATGGATTCGGAGTCGCCACACTCGACAGTGTCAGTAAATGTCGTCGTATCATACGCAATGTTAGTGGGGTATTTTTCCCAATCAATGACTATTAACCGTGTTGTTTGTTTTGTGTGGAGTATTACAGTTTTAGGCCGTTGTTTGCTTATTTTGAGGAATAGTGTACAAATGTCATTGTCGGTCCGATAATTTAAGCCGCTCCGTGGTTTCCTTTCATGTCGCGAGCTCGCGGGGAACAGTGAGGAAAACAAACAGGTCGAAGGAAGAAAGATCGGTAGCCGGTTGGATGAAGCGGTTGTTTAGCGAAAAATGAATCGTTACTAGTGTATCTTTGCTAGTTGCATTTCCATACATTTTTGTTTTCGAATACCGTGTAGGCTATACCGAGGTGTTGTTGGTTGTGTCGTTATCTGAATATGTTGTCGCTTTCTAACATTTGGCAAGGTCTGCTGGAGCGCATAGTCTATCCTCTGCGGTTTCGTGTTTTTCTCGTCCTTATTTAGCTATCAATTCCAATTTGACGTGCATCGTTACAAATCGACGTGTTGACGCTTCAAAGTTGGTGTAACGGTTTATCGCTATGCATACTAGGCGTTTAGTGAAACGTTCTATCCTCGGAAGCCGCGTTTATGCGCCGAGTCCGACGGATGACGGGACGCCGCTGACAGGAGTGGTCCAGGCTGTCAAGCAAGAAAACAGAGACGTCTTGACCGGACCCCGGCGAAGTGTCTACACGGTGCTTCTGCAAGACGGAAGCCTGAAAGAATTTTCAGAGGACGAGATTGCCGTGGGGTTCAACCAAACGACTGCAAAAGGACCCCTAAAGTCTAGCTTAAAGGTGTGTGTGCGTGGATGAGTGAGCGGCGCGAAAGAGCGGTCTGTTTTTGTTGTGCGGTGTTTTGCAGCGTTTAACCGCTTCGTGCACAGAGCCATCGAGCTGGTTACTGTGCGCCGCTGCTGTTGATGAAACGGTTTTCGACAGTTTAGACAGTGACAAAGACAATGTTATTAAGAAAGATGCAGCTAGTGATGATTTGGTTGCATGCCAAATGTCAAAAATGGGACTGACGATGTTTTTGCAATAAATATGGGACAAAGGGATAGCGTCTGAATCATCCTGATACGGGCCTGCGCAATGTTTATCTGACCTAGTGGGTGTGTGCAAACAAACACTCGCTGCAGCAATTTGGACTGTGTGTTGATGTAATGAGCAGGTCCAGTATTTTTACACAGCATGAGTTTGTGAATGTGATAGTGATTCTAACCATATCCACCTTATCGGCAATATGCTGTAATAAGCCAAAATGTAAAAAATATTGCTGATACCTTTACCTATATTCATAATGAGACCATTGTTTGCATAGATCAGCCCCTCGTTAATCCCCCCCCATTCATCCTTAATGTATACAAATTCTGATTAAAGGCATATTAGTTGATACTCATGCCTAGTTCCCAGACATATTCTAATATGAATGACCTAATTGCCTCCATTTCAAAGTTGCAGCTTGTCACATGGCTTCAGAAAAAGAAGAGAGAAAGAAAGAGAGAGAGAGAGCGAGCGAGAGAGCAGTCCAGCCTTGATGAAAACATAGCTCTCTGGGGATAGAGGGGGGGGGGGTGCATGTGACCAACTGGTTGAACAACAGTGGTCCTCACCGCCTTATTTCGGATGCGCCACAGTATAGTCGGGGGCTGCTACAGTAATCCTTCATGTCATCTCCGAACGGCACATTAAAAGCTGTCACCGTATCGCCTGTGTTATTGTGCCAACATGGATTTAGTTTCATGCGTGGGCTGATGGGCACGGGGAGATTCCAAAACATCTTCATTGTCCCATGATCACCGAGCGATTTGAGTTACGTCACAGAATCCTCAACTGCCTTTTTTGAAATCCCCAGCTTCGGCAACAGGGGTACACTTACTCGAGGGATGAGAGGGGAATTATCTAGCAGGCAAAATATCACACTGTGATCTACATGTGAACTGCAGAGTGGCAAGTGAGGAGACAAAGGAGAAACGGTGGAGTGGAGTTCTAAGGAGCGATGCAAGTACGTCATACACAAGTGCTGTATGTCATAACAGGGTCTACCAGGCAACGAGGCACGACCAGCTTGTTCAATAGCCGTATTGCTCTTATTGGCACAACAACGGCAGCTTAGCTCATACAAAAGATGCACTCTGACAGCGTGAAAGACATGTCTGCTAGTCTGGCTCACTCCCTTTTGAAAGTTACAAGGCAAGATGTAGTGAGTGAGGAAGTGTGTGTGTGTATGTGTGTCCACGCTTATGTGTGTGCCTGCTTGCGTATCTGGGTGTGTGTGTGTCCGTTGGTGTGTGTGTGTATGAGCCAAGGATGGGAAATTTAAAGAGGGGAGAAGCAGATACGCCACCAGCTGCCGTGCAGTCGTCGTAACAAAGCGCAACTCTTTGATAGCGGGGCAGGCTTTAAGAATCTGGTACCCTGGAACCCTGCCCAGAATGCCAAATGAGTGGGTGGGGTGGAGTGGGGCCACTTGTTGACTTGTGGTTGTGAGAGAGGGAGGAGGTGGTGGTAGGGAGGGGCTCTGCCGATACCACCTCTGTTGTTGTTATTGTTTTTTGTTGAGGCGGCCATTGGACTACAAAACAAGGCAGCGTGGCTGTTGGGAGTTGAAGTGAGCGGTTTGGCTTACAGCAGCAGGACTGGCAGGACTACAACGGATGGTCGAACAAATATATTAGCATGTTGTTGATAGCGGGTGCTGCCAAGATTAGATTTGTGCCCCTTTGTTGGTGGAGTGGTCATGTGGGGTTGACTGTCTGGCTTTGTGTGTGCGTGTGCGTGCGTGTGTGTGCGCGCACCAAATGCATTCAACAGCATAGTCGAGGCACGCCATTCATTACTAGAGGCATGGCTCAGGACATTTACAAAGTAAAGGATTCCTTTGGTCACAGCCTGGGATCCTAATATTTGGCCTGATGTTGTCATGTGAAGGGAGTAATTAACATGTACGTCTCTTACAACACACAACAATAACTGTAATCACCCATACCTTTCAACCACTGCCTGTTTGAAGGACAGACCACAATACCAACCATTGCATCATGATAACATGACATGCCGTGGTTAGATACTTTTATTTTGTTATGCTTGTTATACAAATGTATTTTTAGACTACATAGAGTTGACACACCCTCAATTTAAATATGGTCAGATCTACAGTGATAAGCTTGTAGGCTTTCAATTGGAAATGGGTGGGTGGGTGTCTGTAACCTTCACAATATCATTAGACAGAAATCCTTGTACCAAGATGAAAGGGAACTTGAACCGTTTGTAAACGACACGGGTGAAGAAATGAGTGAAGGAATCGATGTTCTTCTCTGCTCGACGCACGGTTTGACATTTGAATCAACAGCCTGAGATTCATCTGCCTGTGGATTTGGATTCAGATATGGTTGTATGGTTAGTGGGAGACTGAAATGACCTTCCATCCAAACACGAGAGAAATCCCTATGACACTGGAGAGTGTGTATGCATGTGTATACATGATGTGTGTGTGTGTGTGTGTGTGTGTGGAAGAGAGAGTCAAGAAAATAATTCAAACAAGTTATTGTCTCCATGGAAGATTTGTTCCAGTCCAGTTGTTGAGTGGGATATTGTTATTGCTATGACAGACAGAACGTACATTTCACGACCAATTTGTCACAATTTTCAATTTCCTGGCGATGTAAAACACCAACATTCGTGCCGTTGTGGGAAGAGTAAACAGAGATTGGTTTTGGTCAAATAACTGGTCACATAGAAGTCCGTCTTCCTTTGGTCAGATATTCATCTTGTTTTCTTTGACTGGAGTCGGTTTTCTCAGTCTTTTCTTTCTTCTTAACCCCCTGAGATGTTTAACCTGCTGTTTTAACCTGGTTTTATAGATGATGTTCCGTCATGTCGTAAACCTGATGAGAAAATTGGAGTCTGTACTTGCGTTGTGTGTGTGTGTGTGCTTTATTGACGGGGTGTTGCATTTTTTCTGTCTCAAGCAGAGCTAATCATGTTCCAGCTCTCTGAGATAATGATCTAGATCACAAACGACGCCGCTCGCTTCGTTCTCTGTCGCTCTGTCGGCGCTGGCCCTCCAGTGGGTCAGCCTGGCATGGCGCTGGCCTTTCTGCTGCGGCAGTCATGAGACATGAGACTGAGGGATGTGTTTAGTTTCCCACAGCACAGACGGGGTTAGGTCTTTTCAGGCCTCCTTGTCTGGGTGTTCAGGATGTCACAGGAGTGTGTGTGTGTGTGCGTACATAGACTGTATGCCACTAACCGACGCAAACCCTTTTTCTGCTTCGTCTCCTCCTCCACCCACAGCACACCTCCAGTAACGGGGCTCCACAGACCCAGGTCCCGGACGTCCAGAGGGCAGACGTGTGCTCCCTGAGCCCCGAGGCGGCGGAGGAGCTGCGGGTAGAGAATGGCAGGCGCCCGGGCCGCCCCATGGAGCCTCCGGACAGGGAGCATCCTCGCTCCGTGTCCCTGCTGGAGCAGAAGCGCAAAGTGGTGTCCTGCAGCATCGACGTGCCCCATGCCAGGTAAGACGAGCGTGGCAACAGGGCTTCCAGTCGTCACAGGATGTGCTCAAGGGATCCTGGCTCAGATTTTTAATGAGGTCACACGGGATGCAACTTTGCGAAACTGGGTCAACATATGGGTATTTTCTATAATGTTAGGATCCAATCTTTTTGCTTGATCTGATATTACCATCTATAGGCCGTCGAATATCGCACGTGGCTTAAAGTATACAATTGCACGTAACACGTCGATTCAGTGACTGTGTCAGTGTAATACCACGCTAAATTCAATATATGGCTGCATTCCTATATCTGAGTTGCATCTGATCGCAAACCGTAGAGATGATCAAACGCATTGACCCACATTAAGTCTAGCGATTTATCTTCATCACATTTATATTGCCTCGGAGTGGTGCACCAATTTAAAAACTGCTAACCTGGCACCGATCTCCGCCTGGGTCGTAAGATCAAAGTGTGTTCCAATACACAAAACGCCAATCCCTAAAGATGGAACATAAGCTTCGTCAGCTAGCTAACGTCTTTTTTTAATCGCCTGCCCAACCTTTTCGATAGGATGACATCCAGCCCTCTGAGGTGAGTAGTATGTGTGCAGCAAAACATGACATTTACATGCATATTTTATTGACGTATGCCCGAGGTTAACTCACTATCTTGATGGTATCAAGCATTATAGCCACAGTCGCCAAGTAAACACATAAAATGTTACTGCGGTGTGGTATACATGCACACCCGTCTAGCATGATGTTCTCTCTCAGGTACATCCAAAAACTCACGCCACTATGGTTGTCTGTCTTAGGTCAGCACAAATGGCTCTCTGAGGCCCCAGCTTGACAGTAATTAAATGTGAATACATGGCAGCAAAGTGCTATCTAATAAAGGAAGGACACACTTTTTCACCATTAAATGGGAAAACACTAATCCATTGTGAAGTGTCTTCAGTTATTGAGCCACACTGGACATAAATTCTTCTATAGCTGGGATGGGGACTAGATCGGATAATACCAACTTGATCACAATATTTTACGATAGTTTAGATTTGATATTTCTATGTTGATTCATTATTGATTCGACTTCATTTCCCATGTCTCATCTCTCACATCTCTCATGAGAATTAATTTATTGCATAGCAGAAAGATGTTTCATTTAGTAATAAGCCCCTTGCATTTCACTGCGGATATAATTTACATTTAATAATGATTCCGGAATGGTCTATCGACTATCTGAACAGCTGTGCACGAGTTAAGCTTGTTACTTTCCACTCAAGGATGACTTGCTATTAATCCTCCAAATCCTGCATATCCCTTCGATGATATAATTTGTTCAGCATTATATTATCTTCTCCAAATAGTGAGTGGACACTGCTGTATAGCTTTAGGTTGAGACTGACCCAAGGCACCATCATCTCAGAACCTTCTGAAGGTCCTTAAACAGACTTGTGTGAGATAATGGTGTTACCCTCCACTCAGGGTTGAATCTAGTCACTAATACAAAGGCTTTCAGAACTGCTGTAGTATGTTGGCTCAAAAAGGCTGTATTATCATGTGGAGTATAGTATTCTACGAGTTTCTGTGCCCCTCTAACATGTTCATTCCTGTTATATTTTTCTCCCTTTTCCTAAGCAGTGTACTTAGATTTTGACAAGTATCAAGATTAAACTGACTGCATATGAAGGGAGAGAGAGCCTGGAACATGTTTTTTGTACTGTGAGGATGTCCTTGAACATTCAAAGAACGTCCTGAAAAGGGAGAAAGCGCTGGTTGTGGTTCTTCCATTGTTGTTCCAGATTTAATTATACACAACTTTTAAAGGCAGGGTCAGTAATGTTGTTGAGATGCACTTTTTGACATAATTTTGTAAATAAATTCACATCCTGATAGCAACAAATAAATCTAAAGGTTTGACAGTAAAATTAAATCAATCCAATATCTACGGGCGTCGCAGGACTGTAATAAATACAACCAATCATTAATCATTTAGTTTGGACCGGACTTAATAATTGGATGGCATCAGGATCGAATGCAATGGGCCACTTGTTTGTCTACCTACCTCCCGGCAGTAGTCAGGCAGCGAGTTCATGTGTTTTGGGGGAATGGCTTTGAAGGGAGGGTGTGGGATATTTTGGTTTGAATTCATTCAAACTCAAGCCAAAATTGCTAGTTTTGAATAGCATACCGATCTTGCCTTCAAGACTGAACTAAATCTGGTTGATTTAGTTTTCACCCCATGAAACATCAGCCTGCTTCAACAGGCAACCGGTGCCTGCTACATTCACCTTTTGTGTGTGGAGTGGACACGATGTCAAAGATAGAGAAGTTAGATGTGAATGGGTTTTCTCCTCTGAAGTTAAAAAAAGAAATACGTTGTCATTACTACCCACGCAAATATTGTGTTTTTGTTGGACATGTTTAGACCTAATCTCAGTTCACTTCATTTTCTTTTCTTCTGGTTTGTTTTCAGTGAACATTCTCCAATGGTTGGAGTTGTCCATCCTCTTACTGCAATGATGATGAGCATAACAGCACAGCTATCAGTGGGAGATGTTCTCTGCATATCTTGACAAGCGTTTTTCATTTGTCATTCTAACTGGTTGGGTTGTTCCATCATGTCTGACAAGCATAATCCAGAACACCTTGTTGTAAAAATACTTTTTGTTTTTTTTACATTTGCCTCACATCCAGGCTGATAAATGAACTAGGGTCATTCTTACAATACAACTGCCAAAAAATGGTTCACGTTCCCATACTGGTGTTCTGGTATAGCCTCAGTGGTGACCTCTGTATCTAGGCCGGTATTGCCTTGAGATTAAGATCCATTACTCCATCCTGTCACACACCTGTGACCAATTTCAGTGCTGTTGCTTGGGGGGGGGGGGGGGGGGGGTACCAACTACAGAGTAAAGTTTATTTGTAATGGACATTGGAGTGAAAGAGAGGGTGAAAGAAACAAATGATAAAGAATGGATAACGGGAGGGAGGGTGGCGTACGAGAGACCAGAAAGAGACCGAACACAAGTGAAGAAGGAGAAAGGGGGAAAAGGAAAACGGAAGGAGTAAAAAGTGCTGGAGGATTTAGGAATCAGCTCCCTAGAGGTCTATGACCTTGAGGTTCCTATTTGCGCCTTCAAAGTTCCCTGTTGCTCCTGTGATTTAGCAGAAAGCCCTGGGTCGTTTCAGAGGCCCGCAGTAATCCAGACACGATGGGGATTTCCACCTCAGCAGGAACTTGTTCCACAGACTCCTTTCAATTAGGGGACAAAATCAAGAAAAACACACGTATTGTCCAGACCTCAATGGGAGCGTGTAGATGGCATTTCAGCCTCTTGTCAGCTATTCTGTAGCTCATTATTATATCAAATAGCACTATCTGTTTACAGCTCCAGCACAAGAGCATGCTGTTGAATCTCGCTCCAAAATCAATACACACTACATAATATGATGATTGACCTATTCTTTCCCCCGACATTAAGGGAAATTCCCTGAGAAAACAGTTGCTGAAATATATACGTAGATATATTAGTGAGCCTACTCTGTCAGCATATGGGACTGCTCGCGAAGGAGGATTTAAGCTACAATTTGTTTATTTCACAACCACTTATAGCTTGCTCAGTCGCTCTCCAGTGTGGCTGATGGATGTCCAGTTTTTCCTCCATAGTTTGAACCGGCTAAGGTTCTACTGTTTATTCCCATAGCAGGAAACTGCCAATTGTAACAAGAGCTGGCAAGTCCTCTGGTGGAAATGAAGGGCTCTGAATTTGATAAATGGCTTTTTAGAAAGTAATTGCAAGCAGGGGATGGGAAGTATAGTTGAAGGGGAAATAAACAAAACACTTTTCTTTATTTTAAGCAGAACAACCACAACTGATGTTCATGCTCAAGGTTTAGAGTGTGGAATTCCTCAAGATGCACTTTTTAAATGAAGCCGATGCCTTTGGTCTTCAGTCTCGCCTTGTAAAAAGTGCCCAGACTTAAATAAGGAAAATGTTGATTTCTGGGAACTGCAAGTAGGCGATTAACGCTTCAACTGAAAAAGGAAAGCGCTCCATCAATTGCATCCATACCTCAGACTTGCTTATTTGTCTGGGTTTGTGTTTTTGCAGCTCGTGTGAGGTGGCAAGTGATCTCAGTGCTGAGTGACGTGTCGTACGATCCAGCTCAGAGACCAACCGGCAGAAACGGAACAAAGCCACGATCCTTTCGGTTCCTCGTGGCTGTATCATTTTCTCGATCAAGTTGCATTTTCAATGAACACATGAAGTCCCCTCTCCTTCCTGCACGCCGGTGCGTCTGCGCCCATGCCACAGGCCGTGCCGACGGGGACAGATTTCAAAACAGGAGCAAAGGGGAGAGGGGGGTCACAAGCGACCGCGACTTGAATGTGGAATCGGAACAAAAAGCTTGCTCAGCAGAGAGAGGAGTGAAGCAGTTTAGCACTTGCTAGAGAAAGAGGGGGGAAAGCAGTGCTCCTGGGAATATGATGGCGGTTGGAGATGGCAAGTTTAGAAAGAATATGATTACCACCTGGAAGCTTCCGACCGCTCCTTTCTCTCTCTCACTTTCTCTTTCTTTCTTTTCTCTGTATAGCTTCAAGGTCTAGAGGCCCACCAGCCAGGCCGCAGCTTTCGCTAGCTCTCTCTCTGTCTCTGTCTCTGTCTCTCTCTTTCTCTCTGTCCCTCTCTCTCTCTCTGTCCCTCTTTCTCTCTCTCTCTCCCTCTTTCTCTTTCTCTCCAAATCACAGTGTTCTTATCTGATTGGACACGGGTGGTTTACACAGTCAATGTTTTCCTATTTTCAAGTAAGATTTGCTCCAACAGAGCAAAGAGTAACATTTTCTGGAAGACTGGATCAGATTGTTTGTGCAGGGATTGATAAAAATATACGGAGTAAACAGAATAGCGGTTGTCTTAAATAGTGTTGAATAATGTTGCTCTTGTCTAAGGCAGCTGTCAAATGGGTACATTTACATTTTACATTTAGTCATTTAGCGGACGCTCTTATCCAGAGTGACTTACAGTAAGTACAGGGACATTCTCCCCAAGGCAAGTAGGGTGAAGTGCCTTGCCCAAGGACACAACGTAATTTGGCACAGCCGGGAATCGAACTGGCAACCTTCTGATTACTAGCCCGCTTCCCTAACCGCTCAGCCACCTGACTCCTCGGCTTTTCATTTTTTTCATGCCACCTAAGTTGCTAATGAAGAACAAATATAGACATGTATCTCTCTTAGACAACATACACAGGGTGCGTCCCAACACCCATACTACCATACTATATAGTATTGCCATGAAAAGATTGAGTATGTCCCACTACGTAGTATGTCAAATGCCGTATGCCAAAGATACCAGGATGTCCTGCTGCATGGTCGCATTTTGCAGTATGCAAGCCAGCATGTTTTTATGTCTTTCTCCGCATGTAGAGAAATGACTGAACTACATACATTACAAAATTAACACCGGGAGCATAAAGGACTGGAGATCTTCAGTCAGGGAGAGACTCCATGATTTTAAGTCACAATGTAAATGTAGTCCACGTTTAATATGACAACTTTGAAAGACAGACCAGCTTTTGTTTGAGAATTTGGTCGATTGGAGTCTTAATGTGAACATGGCATCCATACAGTATCTGTAACCATGGATCAGAATACCTCAACTTGATCGCAACTCTGTGCAAGCAGCCTGTTGAAAATGAGGATTAGGACCTTAATCTGGGAGTTCTGACAGTGTCTGATTTACTGAAGAGTAGGACCAGCGGCAGCCTGCCAAAGACTCCAATCTCTTTCATCCCACAACAATGGTCGCATTTCCACAAGGGATTCCAGAACCTTCCAATCTCGCACGTCCAGCCAGCCGAGAGCAAGACCACCTGGGACGGCTGCAGGGCCGACCCCATGTCTTGGAATTTATATGCAAATTGCCAATTTCATTAAAGTGTGTTGAATGTTTGCGAGCGAGCACGAGAGAGAGAGCTTTTCAACTCTGGATTATAGCAGTCAGGGCTCAGACAATCATCTTTGATCCACCATGAACCCATTGCCTGTTGCCGAGCCACGAACTGTTATGTTTGTGTACCGTTTAGACACGCCTTCCTGGCTCAACCACTGATTTGTTCTCCCACCTAAGTTGTGGAAAAAGAAAGTAATCTGTTCATCAAACATTTTTGTGTATGTTCAATTGATAGGATATCTATAACCATATGAATACCTTGGGAAATTCTCATGGCAATTACCAAGGCGGTGAACACATTGAAAATTGACTTACTGCACTAGACATTCATTTTGAAGCCATCAGCAAAAAATCGATTTACATTTATTGATCGAATAAATAACACTAGACTGTTGCATTTCCAGCATTTGGGTTTTTATGACTGTCAGGGGAGTAGCAGCAGACTCGTAGGCAAAGCCAGGTTTGGCAGTGACAAAGACATTAATCCATAAATGAATCAATCATATGCCTCAACGTCCTTCCTGGAATGGACGTGAAAATATTTGCTCTCCTATGGGATTCTGTCATGGTTCATTATGTCCACGTCCCCCACCTGATTTTATCGGAGCTGGCCTCAAAGTCTCCCTCTCCAGGAGGGCAGTGTTTACGCTTTGTGGTGCCTGAGGGCAAATCTCCCAAATCCATAACCCACTATCTTGCACGGGCACATGCACTCAGACTTTCAGAAACACACACAGACACACAAACACATGTACACATGTAGTTGTGGGACTAATTAACCGATAAGTAAGGCTGCAACTGTGAAATCTTTGATTGATTTTATTGACGAACGTGCATTGTGTTCGCCCGCAGATGAAGCAATCTGGGCGTGTATGTATGTGTGTGTCACACTGCCAACACAATGAGCTCACTAATGAGTAGAAATGAGTAGACTTAAATGGTCCTCTTAGTAGGACTCCACTTTGCAGAAAACAAGAGAACAGAGGTCTCACAGGAGGCTGCGTTTTGGATCAACAAAAGGTGTTCGGATTCCTACTTCCCCTCCACCTCCCCCTTGGGCTGTGTGCAGGGCTCTTCATGTTCTGGTAGGGGCAAAGACATCCAGACACACGATCCATCAACCCGCCTGAGTGTGTCCCATAAAAGAAAGAAAGATCAACCCCCACACACAAGGTTTTTGTAATGTCTAATTGCATTAAACCCATTTTTTACTGATCCCCGTCAGATCATCTGACCGCCTTTATGAATTAAAACAGAGATGGGCTCATTTGGAGGAGAGAGGGAGAGATTGTCTGAAGGGGTGGGAGGAGGAGGAGGAGAGAATAGGGGAAGTCTTTTTAAGTGCGGTGCTTTCCAGTTGCTGGCGTCAGAATATGTCACACTGAGAGTTCCTCCGAACCCCACATGACCACACTGGGACTTGTTTCCCTGGGCCCGTTTTCATTACGGCATTCATCTCTTCGCCCGGTAATGCAAAGTAATTCCAATATATTTGATCTAAAATTACTCTTCCCAGACATCAATATTGAGGTGTTCTCATTTAAGAATTGGACCACGACGAACGCCAGGTTTCAAGGCTTGCTGTCCGGACGGCATTCCTCTTCTGGCTTCCTGCCATTCACTGTTCATAAGAGGAGAACAAATGGATAGATAACAGATGACAGTGTCTTTCTGGAATAGCTCCTACCATCCTTCATCCTTTCAAATGAAAAGAAGGATTTATACCTTCCTGTTTATACCCTTCCCTTGAGAAAAGGAACACCTAGATATGTATGCCATACAATTAAATATGGAACATAAAGCTTAAGGACTACCTGTCAGGGGAACAGGATGTGTATACAGTATTTACATTTAGTCATTTAGCAGACGCCATTATCCAGAGCGACTTACAGTAAGTACAGGGACATTCCCCCGAGGCAAGTAGGGTGAAGTGCCTTGCCCAAGGACACAACGTCATTTGGCTGAGCGGTTAGGGAATCGGGCTAGTAATCAGAAGGTTGCCAGTTCGATTGCCGGCTGTGCCAATGACATTGCGTCCTTGGGCAAGGCACTTCACCCTACTTGCCTCGGGGGAATGTCCCTGTACTTACCGTAAGTCGCTCTGGATAAGAGCGTCTGCTAAATGACTAAATGTAATGTAAATATACATTTGGCACGGTCAGAATCGAACTAGCAACCTTCTGATGAATAGCCCAATTCCCTAACCGCTAAGCCATCTGACTCCCTATTTGTGGGATACAATGGTCAGATATGACATTTCATACAATGAGTGCAAAACCGATGTAGATATAAAGGCAACTTATTCAAGTGTCAAGCCACTACTATTAAGTTATTCTACCCTCAGGAGGCAGAAAATCCTCCAGAACTCCGGTAAGCTTTGGCATTGGCGCCCGTTTTCTCCCGTCCATATATAGACACGCATGACATCTCTGTAATCGACCTCAAAACACAATAAGACGCGACTCAATTAGCAGTTTTGCGACTCCACCAGACAATAAAACCAGACATCCTCCCTGGAGGCTGCGGCAGAACTAGGTTATTAACGTTAGAACGGGGTTTCAGTGGTGCGCTTGTTTGGGTGTGATGAATCCCAACATCTACAAGTGTTCAAGCCAGCAGCTCCAACTCTTGTACTGTGCTACAGCAATAAGGCTGAGGTAGAAATGTGTCCAATATGAGTAAATAGCTGTTAGATATTTAGGCTGCTATAAAACTTCTGCTGATGCAGTGTTATCATGTTTCAAGTAACCCCCCCCATCTAATTCAATAAACATTTGACACTGCGTATCGTCAAGTACAGTAGCTCAACATCCCAGATGTTGGTATGCATGCCTTCTGGAAGAACAGATGCGTCAATGATACTGGAAGCCATGGGAGATTTAGTCTGGCGTTCAACACAGCGGCGTGTAATTCCACCTCCGCGAAAAGGACAATGATCGTCGAGCCATCGTTTCATTCGAACGCGATGTAAATGACGTACCTGTCCTTAACTCCACTGTTATTGTTGAATGATCTTCAGACGCCACAAACGTCCAACTTCAACCAGTTGGATGTTCGACAAATGGCCAGTGTTAGAGGTGAGGCTTTGAAGTTGTGCAAAGTTAGTTGCCTGAGAACAATCACCAACTCGGATTGGTTTGGACCTCGCTCAAACCCTCATTTCCCTTCTCCCTCTTGCCCCCTTGGATATTGGTTGGCTGTAAGGCATATCTTGTTGCATTGCAGTTCCTTGAGCAACAATTTTGAACAAACTTAATATCCTCTTTTTTCATATCATGCAGTAAATGGCTGCCCCAGCTGTTTCATAACGTCAATGTCCATATTAGCTCCTTCCTGAAAAAAGCACTTTTGTAATATCTTCACCATGTGGAGGGTGGTAGCTTGCTAAATCGTTCTGGAACAATAATGAACTGTCGGGCATCCCTTTTGTTGTGCCGACCTTATTTGTCATACAGCTTCACCTGCTGCAGCGGACACAGTGAGGGGTTAACACACACACCCAGTGGCTAACATACATGTACACACACACACACACACACACACACACACACACACAGTCTGGGACCCCCAGGAGTTCCAGGTTAGTTTTTCATCATGCTAGTCATCACTGTTCCCTCCTCCTGGCAAAATCTTGCAAGGGACGAACAGTTGACACCGTCGAGGGGCTTGTCTCCCATTAGTGTGTGCCTGTGTGTGTTGCGCATGCCTGGTGTGTGTGTGCGCATGCCTGTTTTCCTTGCTTCTCCGACAGCTGGTACACCCCCACCCACCCCCAAACCCTCCTTTAAAACACTTTAAGGTCTCATCGGCCCCATCCTACCCAAACTATCCGAGGACCCCTCAGGTCCTCTCTCTGAAAACAATGGGCTGACTCCAGTCACGGGGGGCCAGCAGCCAGCGCCCCACACAGCAGCTGCAGCATCTGCAGCCAAGGCTGCTGGCGTTCCTCGCCGCGGTTCTGTTACACACTCTGACCTTTGCTCTCGTTGGAACGAGAGCGTGGAGTGAGAGAGAGAGAGAGAGAGAGAGAGAGGGAGAGAGAGAGAGAGAGAGAGAGGGCGGGCGGGGGAGGAGGAGGAGGTGGAGGGGATGTTCTGCCCCAAAAAACACTCTGGAGGACGGACTTCTTTTCCTTCCTGCTGGCTGCCTTGAGTCCCGGCTGTACCCTGGGAGAGAGAGCTGGTGCGTGCGTGTCTGTTTTCATGTTGACCCGCTGACATGGGGAAGAGGAGCGGGCACAGGGCGGCGAGCAGGGATGGAGGGCGTCGCCTTCGACGTGTCAACCCGTCTCTTAGGGAAAGCATCCATTCTTTTTTAGCACACGACACAAAAACACCTGAGGCACACGCACAAACCCCTCTCACCAAACAGTATGTGCACAGGGCTGGCTGCTCAAGCACACACAGCTAACTGCTCTGGCATATGCTAAAGCACACACACACACACAGTTGTGCCTGTTCATCACCAGAAGCCTGTAATGTTTGAGTGCGAGTACCTCTGTACTGTACATAATGTACAGCAGCTTCCAGCTGACTGCTGGATAGAGTCACCAGTAGTCAGAGCAGCCGCCCTGTTGCACCAGAGTTATGTTTCAGTTACTGTCCCTCCCTCCCTCCCCCCCTACCCTCCCCCACCTCCTTAGGGAGTGGTCAAGGCCTAAAGCAGCTCATAAAAATTGGCCCAAAACAAACCAAAAAAACAACATGCCAACCTCCTTCCTCTCTCTCTCTCTCTCTCTCTCTCTCTCTCTCTCTCTCTCTCTCTCTCTCTCTCTCTCTCTCTCTTTGTCTTATTGGGTGGTCAACCTCGTGCTCTCTCTCTGTAGATCTGCGTCTCTTCATCTCCCTGTCTTGTTTTTCAAGCCCTCTCCAGCGCTGTCCTCCACCACCGTCACTTTTCCTCAGTCCAAGCCTCCCTCCTCTCTCTCTCTCTCTCTCTCTCTCTCTCTCTCTCTCTCTCTCTCTCTCTCTCTCTCTCTCTCTCTCTCTCTCTCTCTCTCTCTTTCTCTCTTTCTTTTTTTCTTTCTTTCCATCCTCCACCGCCGCCCTCTGCTCCCTCGCTTCCTTTGTCTCCTCCACCTCCTCCTGTGGCTACGTCAGCGGTGTGCAAGAGAGAGAGAGAGAGAGGGAGAGAGAGAGAGGGAGAGAGAGGGAGAGAGGGAGAGAGAGGGAGAGAGAGGGAGAGTGAAAAGGAGGATGGTCCGGCGGGACGTCTCGTAACTACATCAGCATACTGAGACAGAGAAGCGACCGCCATTTCCTCCCCCAGCCCCAAGTTTGTCCGGCTAAGTGTGTCGATGTTGTTAAGGGGGTGAAGGGTGAGTATTCTCAACTGCTGTTCCTTACTCTCTCTGTCTCCCTCTGTCCACCCACCATCCCCTCACCCACACCCACAGTCACACTTGACAATAAATTAATCAGAGATGTTGTTGTCCTGATGGCACATTATGTGATACAAGGGTCTTATCTCACCCCCCTCCCAACACACACAAACTCAGAGGCCATCTACTCCTAGGGACACATTTGCAGCCAACAGAATAATCGTCTCGTCTCTCAGTGGTATACAAGGACCCCCATAGGCTGCCTAAGTGGGCCTTTTTGATAAAAGGCCTTTAGGTAAATGTTTAAGTGGCAGTAGGAGGTTTCCTCCTGGCCAGAGGCTCTCTTTGTGTGCGGGTCTCTGCGACGGGGCCATTCTAATTCCTTCTATCAGCTCAATCTCGGGGGTGCTTTTATGAGGACCTTTTAACCCTCCCTTCCTACCCGCCACCCCCCCCCCCCCACACACACACACACACACACACACACACACACCTCCCCCATCCAATTTGTCATCGGGAAAGAGGAGAGGCCTCCTTCACCAGCGGCCTGATCCGTATCTCTCTCTCTCTCTCTCTCTCTCTCTCTCTCTCTCTCTCTCTCTCTCTCTCTCGGGAGCACGGAGCATGGGGGGGAGTCTGAGGGAGAGACAAACGTGAGGGGGTCGGGCATGTCTTGCGTGTGTCTGGGGTTTTCTTTGTGTGTGTGTGTGTGTGTGTCACAACATGGGGGTTGCTATCAAGCTCAGTAGTAATGAAAGGTGTGTGTGTGTGTAGGCATGGGGCCTGGCTTTTTACCGGCAGGTACAGCAATGATGATACGGGCCATGGAAGCTGCATGTGTACCGTGTGGCTGACCTATTTACACCGCAAAGACACACACACACACACACAGGTCAGAGGTGTCCACAGCAGCAAGAGTGACCGGGAGAGAGACAGAGAGAGGGATAGTGGAGATGGATAAAGAGACAGAAAGAGGTGGGGAGAGAGAGGGAGAGAGAGAGAGGGAGAGAGAGAGCACACAAGCAATGCCTCTGCGCTCTTTGTTTGCCTCAGCAACCGGGACTCACCGCCCTCCAACGCCGCTCATAACCACGTGCCACCGCTACCCAATAGAGGAGCCCCTTTCCCTCCCCCCCTTCCCTCCCCTCTCTCCCCCGTGACCCCACCCGTCTCCCCTCTTCCACCAAGCGCCTCGGTCACAACCCCACCATCGCTGTGGGAGACCAGCTCCACATCACCCGGCTACGCATCAACTCAGTGGATCACAAAGTGGAGAGACAGACACATCCACTACAGCCATGAGATGTGGCTAAAACAGTGAGGGAGTTTTTTTTTTTTTTTTTTTTTACATATCACTTCAGGGGATAGGATTGGATTATCATGGTAAGAGAGGGCCCATACAGTACAATACACTACAGTCCAGTAAACAAACCCCAAAACTGACCAGAGTGTGACCAGACACCGCTGCCTGGTTAGTTGGGTTTGGTTCAGTCCTCGTACGAACTTGCAGGTACACACACACAAACACACAATGTCTGGCTGCTGTCTTCATCAGTATGGATGGCGAGAACCCTTAGAAGCTGCTCTGTGAGAGGAGCTATTGGCAGGTGTGTGAGTGTGTGTTCGTACGTGTGTGTGTGTGTTCGTACGTGTGTGTGTGTCTGTGTGTGTTTACCAGTCACCCGCCGTTAAGGTCGTTATGAGTCTGTCAGCCACTGCCTTTGTTCACAGAAGCCCGCCCCCGTTACGCCCCACCCCCACCCTACAGCAACACACACATGCACGCATACACCGTCACCCACTCCTATACCACCCCTCAGTGTCACACAGAACCACTGGACGCACGCGTTCAGAGACACACCGCACGGCGTAGACGTGCGCACTGCAAACACAACTTCCAGGGAAAAGGGGGGTCCAGATGAATAGCTTCCAGCGGCGAGGCCCCGTGTATTCCCAGCGCTCATTAGCGCGTACAGCATCATCAATCCAGAGGAAGCCCATCACGGCTACACAGAGTTAGCTAGGAGCAGACTGACCGAGGGAGGGGGCCCCCACCGGGTAACTCCCAACGCCATCTCTTTATCACCTCCCCCCCCCCCCCCCCCCGCTCTCTGTACCCTGGCCGACTCTCCTCCCCCCCCGCTCCTCTCTTCCTTCTGATGCACCGCACCCCCTTCATCTTTCCACCATAACCTTTAGCTCTTTCTCGATCCTTCTACCTCCATCTCTCTCGGTTTTTCTCCCTCCCCCTCTCTCCTCCTCCTCTCTCTATCTCTCCCGCTCTAATACACACATGCACCCGCATGCACACACGCACACAGGCCATCCACCTAACCCTGTCAGGAGCGGTGTCGGGATTCTCTCCTGTTTTCATACTGGCCCTGTTCATCACTTGCTGCCAGAGAGCAACGTATGTGTGTGTACTTGTTTGTGTCCCGCAGGCTGTAGAACAAGTGGGAACCCTAGCCACCGACAGTAAGAATCTGGGGCAGGAGAAGCCGTGTGTGTGTGTGTGTGTGTGTGTGTAAAAGATGACAGAGCTATAGGCGCGATGCGTTTTGAAGGTACAAAGTGAAGCGTTGATGCCTGGAGCTCTTCTCTGACACCTCAGGGCGAACTCTGACTTGGGCTCATCGCCCCGGGGAGGTCAGAACAAATTAACATCAACCTCCCCTTCTCTCTCTTTCTTTCTTTCTGTCTTTCTCTGTCTTTCTTTCTAACAGTCACACGCACGCCCACATACACCCAGTCACTATACTCTCACACCTACACATCCTTCCACTCTCTTTCTCATAGCCTCCTGTTAGTTTCCCCCGAAATACAAAGCCGTGTTGAGAAGATGAACAAAGAAAAACCCTTTCTTGTTCCTCGGGAGGTGTCTAGGAGGGTAAACATCTAGAAGGTTCTTCTGACCTAGTCCATTTTCCATTCAGCTGTTGACCAGAAGTACAGAATTGGCTCGAAATGCTTGGAACTGTCTTGCTCCGGCTCGCCATTGTTTATTGGTGTTGGGACTCTGCTGTGTGTGATGATCTCTCTCATGCACGTCTGCTGTAGTCGTGAGGCAAAGTATCACGTTTCAGAGGAAGTTCTACATTCTCACTTCCTTCACGCACACACCGTCACCCTGTGTAGATCCAATCCTGCCAGATGCCGGAAATGGAAACGCGCGTTCCTCACTGAGAAACTCAACTTTGGAAACATCGAAGGACTTTGTGTGCGTGCGTGTGTGTGCGGGCGCGCGCGTGTGATGAGCCGCAGCAGGACGGAGCAGCTCGAGCCGAGCCCGGCCCCGGCTGAAGGCGAGGATCTAGGTCAAAGGGCACGGGCGAGGAAGTGTGGAAATCTGTCAGTGCTGCGCCGCGCTGGAAAACCTCCCGAGCCGGACCTGAAGACAGAGATACGTCGAGTGTGTCCTCACGGTGGAGGGGAGGGGAGGGGGGAGAACCATGGGGAGATTCTAGCTAGAGAGAGAATAAGAGAGAGAGAGACAGAGAGGGAGAGAGACAGGCTGTCCCATACTCTAAAAATAGGGTCGCACCAGACAGCACAGCCTCAGTGGAGCAGTATTATTTGTGTGTGTGTGTTACAAGTGTGCAGATTAGGAAGTATACAAGCCCGCTGTACCTCTCGGTATTACAGCCTCCCACTGTTAGACCCCCACTGTCTCTGTCCCGAGGCGAAACATGCCGTGTCCTGGTTCAGCGCTGCCAGAGAGAAGCAGGCGACAGAGCGAGTGCGTGTGTGTGCGCGCGTGTCCGCGTGCGGGGGGCCACAGGCGATGTTTACGTCTGTGCCTGCGGGCGTGCACAAGGAGAACCGAGTTGTTTGCGCGTGCTGGGCTGGAGGTGTGGCGCTTGTGCACGTGCGAGAGGGTGTGAGAGAGAGTGTGATTGGTCGAGCAGCCTCCAGCCTCTCCCCCCCTGGCTGCCAGTAACCCCGCAGGAAGCCCAGGCTTTAGACAGGCCACACCTCTCTCACACACACTCTCTCTCTCGCTGTCTTTCTGTCTGACTGACACCCTGCCTGCCTGCCTGTCTGCCTATAGCAGTAATTGCTGACCGCCCAACTGCCTGTCTGCCTGTCTATCTGTCTGCCTGTCTGTCTATCTGTCTGCCTGTCTGCCTGTCTGCCTGTCTGTCTGTCTGCCTGTCTGTCTGCCTGTCTGTCCGAGAAATACAAATGTTGGAGAGGCCTGCTCATGTCCAACAAGTAGGAAAACGCGGGAGGGATCCCAAAAGAAAGACAAACAGGACAACTAGGAACCAGTGAGGAGCTGCTCACCGTGGCAACAGGGCAGTCAGGGTTAGCTATTAGCTGTGGGTAGCCTCCAGTTAAAACACCACGTTGGAGCTTACAGTCAGACTCCTTTTAACCCCCCTCCCCCCATTGATCTCTTATGGGTCAGAAGTGAGTCTTTAGGATATAATAGCCTTGATTAGTTTTTGATTTGTGTTTCATTAAAGTGTCGTTTTGCATGCCCTGTATGAATCCGCTTGAGCCAAAGCCATCTGTGTGAAGGATTGTCCAGATCTTAAGGGTTAGTTCAGAGATCTGCTTCTCTCCTCCAGTGTGTCAGTTCCCTTTCACTATCCATGCCCGCAACTTGAATGATCTCTTTTAAAAAGTGCTGCCTTGTCCCAGATATGGATTAGGCGAGTTGGCCGGCTGTGAATACTGAAATGGTTAGCGAGATTGGAAATATAGTGATGCGTCTTGAAAAATGTGTGTGTGTGTGTGTGTCGGCCGCAGGAGTACACTCTGGCCGGACTGTCGGGTTCAGCAGAACGTAGTGGAGCCCTGACACAGAACCAGTGTGCGCGCGTGTGTGAACAGCATGTTTACGAGACCATTCGTCTCCGTGCTTTCCTGGCCTCCGTCCCGGCCTCCGTCCCAGTCCAGCTCCTCATCCGTCCTGCGAGCACAACGCTCTCCCTGGAAGGATGAGCAGCCAGAGATGCACTCCCAAACAGCCCTCAAAGTTTCATCTTGCTTATGGGACCTGGAGGATTGACGGAGCCCTCGGGTTTTCCCCTAGCGCGGGACTCTTTTCTCTTCCTTCTCTTTGCCGGGTCGGAAAAAGGGTTTGTTCGGTCTAAACCGGGTGCCTCGACATGGACGCACGATCTTCCCACAGCAGCAGACTCACACACTGGACACTCTTAACGCACTTAATATAAACACTAGTTGCAGAAGGTGCACACACCACACAAAGGGGATTTTGGAGACACACTGTACAGTACACACACACACACACACACACACACAGCACATTAGACACGCTGCCCTCGACCGGAAAAGAGACATTTGATGTGGAAGGATCCTGCAGGAAATTGAACAAAGATACATGAGCAAATTGCTTTTAGCTGCCTTTGTTAAAACACACACACAGTCTCTCTGTAGAATCCCTATCAGTCTGGATCTGCACTGCTGTTCAGTCACGCCGTCTCGCTGACAACGTTTCTCATGAACAGTGTCTGCATATCGGCGTGTTTGTATGTGTGTCCTTGTGTGTGTGTGTGAGTCTTTATTAAAGTGAAAGTCTGTGTAATGTCCTTCACGCATGCTAGCCACATGTAATATGCAGAGAACTTTGTCGTGTGTGTGTGTGTGAGATGAGAGCTGATAAGGAGGCCTAGGAGGAGTGTTCTCGGGGCTAGAGCCGGGAGGCAGTGCTGTCTGATTTATCGACCATTATTCAGGAGGAAATGAGCGTTGTCATAGCCCAGTGACTGTAATAAACTGCACACAGCCCCTGCTCCACATCAAAGAAGCCCCTGAGACACACACACACACGCACTGAAGTCATGTACACACACAAACACACACACACTTATATATTCACACACACTCACTCATTCTGTGTGAGTGTGTGTCCCGCCCCCCCCCCCCCCTCCCCCTGCCTTTAAGCTATTAACAGAGCAACAGAGTGGATTCTGGAGTGCTGAGGGTGGTGTACAGAGAAGAGAAGAACTAGGGGGCTGGAGTTTTGGAGAGGAAGGGGGGGGGGGGGGCGGGACAGTGGAGGAGGCTGCTAGGCTGCGAGTTTATTCGGGGAATTCCAGTTGGATCTTTCAGCTTGCTTCGTTATTTTTGAGTGATTACTGCTGGGTAGGACTACGAGTCAAGTTGCCAGATATAAGAGAGAAGGCCTGTGTGTGTGTGTGTGTGTGTGTGTGTGTGTGTGTGTGTTTTGTAAGCGTCTATCTTTGGCTTATTCAAATGTTTTAAGAAGGTGTTATTAAAGCATTTCAGGCCTGGAAGGTCAGACTGTTGAACTGTGCTGGACGTGCTGCGCATCAAACTCCCGTGTCATGTTTTCATCTTTGAATCAGAAGAAAACTTGTCGTCTTCATCCGAGACCAGGATCCCCTCATTAGCTAGTCAAGGGAATAGGCAGACACGCACTAAGAAGTGTGTGTGTGGGTGTGTGTGTGTGAGGGAGTGTGGGAGTGTGGGAGTGTGGGTGAGGGAGTGTGGGTGTGTGTGTGTGTGTGAGGGAGTGTGGGTGTGTGTGTGTGTGTGAGGGAGTGTGGGTGTGTGTGTGTGAGGGAGTGTGGGTGTGTGTGTGTGAGGGAGTGTGGGTGTGTGTGTGTGAGGGAGTGTGGGTGTGTGTGTGGGAGTGTGTGCGTGGGAGTGGATGATGTTGTCCAAGTCAGCAGTGCGTGCATGAGCCTGGGAGAGGTGTTAGTCATGCCTGGTGACCAGGTGACTCGTGGTTCATGGTGAAGACTGCTCAGGCTTCCCAGTAAAGCGAGCCAAGCTGGGACGGGCTGGGCCAGGTACAAGGCTTCCAGAGTTTCTTGAACTGTGCTGGAATTAACCATGTCAAATTCATCCAAATACTTTAAAAGGACACTTTATTCAAATTCTATTTCGTTATGGCAACTATTATTTTACAGCACATGTTAATGAATAATAAGAATTATTATTATTATTATAGTAAAATATCCTAATCTAGTTCAATTCAAGTTGATACACTTGCATAATTTCTGCAACTACTCACATAGTCTGATGTATATACTGACAACATGCAAAAGAACAAAAATAACTGGGGTTGTACATCAGTAACCAACATAGTAGTCTATTTTCTCTTGTGTATAAACATTTTCTAATTGAGTTGTTGTAGATATAACTCACTTTTCACGTTAACTTTAACGTTTTTGAAAATTGTTCCAAGGGCAAGCCGACAGAATACACTCCTATGCTGCTTGTCAAAGCAAAATGGCTGCAGGTAACTTTAAGCTTTGTCATGTTGTCACTGTGGTGTGGAGTGTTTTGGTAGTGGAAACAGTCCTCTGAATGGTGCTCCGTTTGTGAGGTGTGGGTTAATTAAACACAAAAGGCCCAGCTGTCTTTGGGCAAAGTGGGTCGCTGGGTAAAATAAGGGGCAGACTTGGCAGATACACACACACATACGCACGCTCACACACTCCAACACACACACACAGGCTAGATAAGTGCACATAACCATATATTTGCATATAGGCTATAAACACACACACACCCATACAGTGCCACAAGACAGTTAGTTGGAACATCTGTCCAGGACAGTGCACAGTGCAACAGATGTCAGCACGGACTGCATTCAATAGCCTACACATACACACACACACACACACATATATACACTGCTACTTGGCAGGCAGCCATTACTACCATTAAATCAATTTCCCAAGGGAGGGAGGGGGTCTTTTATTGTTTGGGATTATGGTGTGTTCATACGCACACACACACAGGGCGGGAACCAAGGGTTGGCTCAGGAGATATTTGTACCCTTTAGTCACTCATGTGGAAAACGGTCCTTAGTTAGTGGTTAGCCTAAATCTGTGTTCCAGGTTAACAGGAACTGAGTGTGCAGTGACAGCCCACCACCACCGCTGACTGGTGAAAACCTGGCCCGGTGCTGTCTGGTGAAAACCTGGCCCGGTGCTGTCTGGTGAAAACCTGGCCTGGTGAAATCTCACTGTAATCGTACGTTTTCAGGACTTGAATTCCTGTCATTTATTTTCTGTTAGTCACAACATCTCCTTTTTTTCCCCTGGCTTGGCTAGGATTGTCGGAAAACAACAATGTTCGCTTTGGCCCCGGTCGGTGGAAAACCCCATTTGGAGAA
Source organism: Osmerus eperlanus (assembly GCF_963692335.1). Lineage (NCBI taxonomy): Eukaryota > Metazoa > Chordata > Actinopteri > Osmeriformes > Osmeridae > Osmerus > Osmerus eperlanus. Next base: position 4,036,022 of record NC_085037.1, read on the forward strand.
TCCACTTAGTGCTCCATGAAGGCTCCCACTTAGGCTCTGCGTGACCCATGTATCAAAGTCCAGTTCAAATCTCCCCCTGCCCCCCCACACTATCTCTGCTAATGACCGTGCTGTCCCGAGGAGCACACAGGGACCCAGGCTCACTCTAATGACCAATGTGATTTGGAGGCCTCTCGCTCGCTCCTGATTGCGTTCACTCGTACATCACGTCGAAATGACGGAGGTTGCTAATGTGTTTTCGCTTTAAATTGACTTTATTTCATCACAGCACAACATGTAAAAACCCTTAATGACGGGCTGTCGGCGCGCCGCGGCCACCTTATCTCGGCGGCAGAGTCGCACGACATCCCCCCCCCTCCCTCAAGGTGACCATGAAGTGTGTTGGTGTGTGCGTGCAGGGGAGGGGAGGGGGGGTTGTGTTGGTGTGTGCAGGGCAGGGGAGGGGAGGGGGGGTTGTGTTGGTGTGTGCGCGTGCAGGGGAGGGGAGGGGGGGTTGTGTTGGTGTGTGCGCGTGCAGGGGAGGGGAGGGGGGGTTGTGTTGGTGTGTGCGCGTGCAGGGGAGGGGAGGGGGGGTTGTGTTGGTGTGTGCGCGTGCAGGGGAGGGGAGGGGGGGGCAGGGGGTGAGAAGTGACAGTTGCGAGCGCGAGGCATGATCGCGTGATTTATGAACGGGGTGTGATGACATCATATTCGTCGGCGGGGGGGGCGATAAATTCGGTTTCTCCTAATGGGGTCGGTGTGGGAGTTGGCTGTCGGCCTCTGTGCCCCTCGAGAATATCACACCCCACCCTGACACACACACACACACACACTACGTTACCCCCCCCCCCCCCCCCGCCAACACAGTGTCAGCGATCCTGTACCAGACCCGAGAAGTCCAGTTCTCCATCAAGTCCCCCCATAGTCCCCGTTCTCCACACGCCTTGACTTCAGTCCAAAATCTAGGATTAGAAGGAGCAATATGGTGGATCCTCACCGCACACTCCAGAGGAAGCCGTGCACAGGGTCTCACAGCTGCAGCCAAAGCCCTAGCCATACATTCCTTCATTATTAACCAGCCTCCCTTGAGGGCCAACAGACAGACAGTGATCGTTAGGCCACCTTAAAGCGCCTAGGTTGATCCTTCAAATGATTAAAGAGATTCCGAGCCCTCTATCCGTCAGTGGTAATGACGACCGCCGTGTCATTACAGTGTCCTTCCGACATGCAAACACACAAACGGCACACTCTGGTGAGGGCCCATTATCATAACAGCGCGACAGCAGATGTGCTTGGATGCGATATCAACGTGGCTTTGATCAGTGCCGATGTCTGGCGATCACCCCGACACGAGCATTAAGGATGACGGCCTGTTAGGTGTATACAAGGAAGATTAAGTGTGTGCGTGCGGGCTCCTGAACAAGCTCACGCCAATTAGAGGCGACGAATGAAGATGTAGTGCCGGAGTCGTTTGTGTCTCCCAAAGTACTCAGGAATGCTGGGACACGTCAGGGATGGGGCCTGGAGGACCGGGGGCCACGGGTCCTCGTCGGCGTCTCTTGGTCCTAGCTTCTCTTTCCACACGGCGCCGTTTTGCCCGAACCCCGTGAAGTGTTCCTCGCACGAGAACTCACGGTTCGCTGTCGTTTCTGTCTCAACAGGAAGTCGGAGGAGGAAGCAGACATGGACAAGGTGACGGCAGCCATGGTGCTCACCAGCCTCTCCACCAGCCCATTGGTCAGGAGCCCGCCAGTCAAGCTCAGCGGTGAGTCAGGAGCCTATCGAGGTATCGTTCAGCCGCCACAAGAATCGCCGCGGCCACCCAGTTCATCCATTCCTGGCTAAATCAAGCAAGCATTCAACCAGCCATCGATTAGAACACATACTTGGACACGTCGTTCCGAGTACATTTGCTCCCACGTGCCATGTATAATTATACACACACGCACACACACGACAGGGCACGCGCACATGGAGAAGCTCTCACGCGCTGTATAGCACGTACACGGAGGCAAACTCACACGCGCAAACACATCGCACTTCCGCACTTGCCCGAGATCGCACACACGCATGCGATGCGTGCATATCGTTAAACGTTCACATATGTGCTGTTAGGCAGTGAGGGTTCACACACTCAGGGTGAGACCAAGGGTTGGGTGGTGTCATGGAGTCACGGTTTGGAGGCCAAACTTTGGTTCAGACACTGAAGAGGGTGAAGACGCCACAGTCAGGCGGCCTTCGTAAACAAGGACTCTTACTGCCTTTATCAGCCGACAAATTCCTGTTTAAGTATAATTTGTGTCTCTATGTCTATCGACCCTTCGAACACTGCTTATTATAGAACCATCCCTCGCCCCCCCCCTCTCTCTGCTAAGGCGTAGCCAAGGTTAAACACCCCCTTTAACTTCAGATCAAACATAACTAAACAAACCAGTCAGCAGTTTATGAGGAAGTTTTTTTTTTTATCCACATTTGCTACTTTGATGTCGCGCCGAGGGAAGTGAAGCGTTGCGAGAGCTCCTTCACCTCTTTCGTGAGGGAAGTAGTCCAATATCTCTCTCTATCTCCCTCCCTCTCTCCCTCCCTCTCTCTCCCTCTCTCTCGTTGTGCGTTGTGTGTGCTGCATGGGTGCGCGCGTACCCCACGTCAACCACCAAATAACCCAACCCTAACCATTCCTCCCCCCTCCCCCCCCCCCCCCCCCAGAGGGCACCAACGGCTCGTGGAAGGAGGGCGGCGGCGGGGGCAGCTTCACGGCGTCCAGCTACAGCAGCAGCGGGGGCTACTGGAGCTGGAGCGCCCCGAGCGACCGCTCCAACCCGTCCACGCCGTCTCCGCCGCTGTCGGCCGACAGCTTCAAGCCGTTCCGCGTGCCCAGCGCGGCGGCGGCGGCGGGGCCCGCCCCGGACGACGCCCTGCTACTGCTGGACGAGCAGGACGGGAGCAGCCTGCTGTTCGACGAGCCCATCCCGCGCAAGCGCAAGGTGGGTGCGGCGGGGGGGCGCTCGCACGCGCCGGCTCGCTGTCTGTCTGTGTCTGTGGACAACTTGCCGTAGGCCCCCTATTCCCTCCCTCCCCCTCCTCCCTCTCCCTTTATCCCCATCTCTCTCTCTCTCACGCTCTCTCTCTCTCTCTCTCTCTCTCTCTCTCTCTCGCTCCTCATGTGCGAGGGCGGGTTCTTCGCGCCTCTCCTCCTTTGTCCGTCACTGTTATCGGAGTCCCGGCGCAAGTTGGTCCGCCCCCCTCCCTCCCCCCCCTCCCTCTTGGGTCGTTTATCCTCCGTAATTACCCCTGGCCGGCAGAAAGCCTACCTGGCACTTGTACGAACCATTTTAATATCTTCACTGGTACAGCATAATGATTTCCACGGGCTCTCTCCCTCTCTCTCTCTCTCTCTCTCGATCTGTCTTCTTTTTTCTTCTTCACCGCCCTCTCTCTCTTCCAATCAATATGCTCTCTCTTGCAAGCCAGAACAGCGTTCAGGTCTCATTTGAATACTGATCCTAAAGAATAGGACTGAGGGCTTGAGGGAGAGGGGGGTGCAGGAAGAAAGAAGTGTGGAGGAGAGAGAGAGGAGAGAGAGAAATAGTGAGGGAGAGGTAAAGTGAAGGGGAGTGAAATGGAGAGGAATGAGCAGAGAGAGTGAAGTATCAAAGTATCAAATGTATTGCAGAGATGTAGGAAGAGAAATGTATTAGCACGGCCAATTAAACGTCATCTTGAATATTCTATTCCTCCTTTCAGCCGTTTTACTCTTGACAGGTGCACAGTGGTGAATCGTGCAACGTGGTTGTTGAGATGATATTATAGTTGCACTGGTAAAAGGCAGACGGTTCCTGGCACCACCAGTAAAAGACTGTTAGCACCGAGCCCTTCTGGTCCTTGGCTATCTGCTGCCCTGTCATTCTGGAGGACTTGTATGTCGCTTTGGATAAAAGCACCTGCTAATTGAATAAATGTTAATGTAATGCATGCTGAAGTTGCCCCCGACACAAGGATGATAAAACAAACCCCCCAAAAATGAAATCTTTGATTTGATTGGTTGTCCCTTAATTTAATTCATGAACAGTTGCTTAAACTTTAGATTTTACCTTAAAGTGTGTGTATGTCCTTGCCGTTCAGTGTGGCACACCACAGACCATGTGTTGAGGGCAACCGGAGACTTCCAGTGGTGTGGAGGGCCCCTTGTTTTGAAACAGTTTGGGGATTTTTTTACCCATCTGCTCGTGTGTGTGTGTGTCTCCAACAGAACTCCATGAAGGTCATGTTTAAGTGTCTGTGGAAAAACTGTGGGAAGGTTCTGAGCACAGCTGCCGGGATCCAGAGGCACATCCGCACCGTCCACCTGGGGTATGTAATACACACACACTGACACACACACTGACACACACACTCTGACACACACACTCTGACACACACACACATTGACACACACACACACTGACACACTGACACACACACTGACACACACACACATACACTGACTGACACACACATTCTCTCTGTCTCTCTCTCTCTCACACACTCTTACCGTCTTTTCTTCTCTCTCTGTATTTTGCTTTCTCTGTTTCTTCTTTGTACACTCCCCCCCCCCCAGCCTAATTTGGGGGGCTGTCAAAACAGGAGATTAACGCCTGTCTGCTTATTTCGGGGCAGCATTTCCTCAGCACCGCGATCTTGTGACACGGCGGCGGCGGCAAAAAACGAGCAGGGCCGAGAACAATGCTATCACACCGCCCGCATCACTCTCCCCACACGGAAATCCAATTAGAGCGAGGCTCTGCCCCGTGTCCCTGCCTCACACGGCTCTGCCCCGTGTCCCTGCCTCACACGGCTCTGCCCCATGTCCCTGCCTCACACGGCGAGATGCACAGCCGTCTGTCTGTTTGCTGTTCTTTTTTTCTTGCCACGTTACCAGGTCTGTTAAAGGGACGGGCGCGATGAAATGTCGTTATTTTCCTGTCCTGTTGGTGCATTATATATTCATGCTTTTGACCTTGTACAGTGGGTGTCAATAGTTATTTGAGGCGTTGTTTTTACGATTAGTTTTTGAGTTGGCGTCACTGGCATTTCTTGTTGGCTGTGCACATGAAGTGGTGGAGTCATGTGGTGGTGTAAGTCATGGGGGTGTGCTGTACCTGACAGGGCCCAGTCATAACTGTCTGGAGCAGGAGGGGAACTGGACTCATAAAATCCATCAGTGCCACAAGTGTGATAAATCTGAGGCTCTCCACCTCTCAATGCCCCCCCCCCCCCTCTCTCTCTCTCTCTCTCTCTCTCTCTCTCTCTCTCTCTCTCTCTCTCTCTCTCTCTCTCTCTCTCTCTCTCTCTCTCTCTCTCTCTCTCTCTCTCTCTCTCTCTCTCTCTCTCTCTCTCTCTCTCTCTCTCTCTCTCTCTCTCTCTCTCTCTCTCTCTCTCTCTCTCTCTCTCTCTCTCTCTTACTGTCTCTCTCTCTTTGTCTCTCTCTCTCTCTCTGTGTCTCTGTCTGTGTCTCACTCTCTCTCTCCCCCTCCCCGCAGGCGTAACTGCGACTCAGACGGCAGCGACGGCGAGGAGGACTTCTACTACACGGAGATCAAGCTCAACACGGACGCGGTGGCCGAGGGCCTCGGCAGCCTGTCGCCCGCGTCGCCGTCCGTCCCGCCCCCCCCGCCGCCGCAGCCCGCCGCCCCGCCCGCGGCGCCCCCGCAGCCCCCCGGCGACGCCCACGCCCCCTACCACCCCCACAGGCGCCAGTCCCAGGAGGCCAAGGACCGCCACCACCACCACCACCACCACTACCACAACAACAACAACAACGGCGTCCACCACGCGCCGCACGCCAGCCACACCACGCCCCTCAGCCGCTCCGCCCCCAGCGCCCTCTACCTCATCCACACGGACCACGCCTACCAGGTGACGGGCGCTCGGACGCTCGAAACAGCCCGCACTTGTGGCAGACACACACACACACACACATAGTAGGCAATTCATAATGAATCATTTTGACCCCAAAATTATATTATTAAGATCAGTTTAGGGCACTTTTAGCTTTTTTTGAGAAAGACGGTGAAATATGACAAGATATGTAGGGTAGAGAGTTCTGACACGCACCCACCAGCGCCACACAGCGCCACACGCCCTCTGACCATGTGTCCGTCTCCAGGCCACCGCCCCCGTCACCATCCCCTCCGCCCACCCCGGCTCTGATGGCTCCTCCAGCTTCACCCCCAGCCAAAGCAGCGGCTTCAGCATCTCCTGGCAGTCTCCCCCTGTCACCTTCACGGGCAACGCTGTCAGTACACACACACACACACACCTTCTGCTCCACGTGCTTGAATACACACACTGTCGTATTAAGACTCGTTGCCTCACACATTCTCACACACACACACACACGCGCGTCCAGAGCTTTGTGGAATCCGTGCTGTTCTGACTGCACACGCACGCACAAACGCGCACGTTCTGTATTGCACACGTTCATACACACACACTGTAAAGCTGATGCCCTCGTGTGTGTGTCCTTCTCTCTCCCCAGGCCTCTCCCACCCACAGTCGAACGCAGGGCTTCGGAGAGCAGCGCTCCCAGACCATCGCTGTCCTCTCCTCCCCTCCCAGAGCCACTGGCTCCCTAAGGTAGACCCCTGACTGACGTCAGCTCCACACACAGCATCCTCCTGTACCCCCTCACACCTCCTCTACCCCCCCTATCACCTCCTCACCCCCCCCACACTTCCTCTACCCCCCCCTCACACCTCCTCACCCCCCCTCACACTACCTCCTCACATTCACCAGGGGATCAGGGGCTAAGGAATTGACCTAGGTTCTATATTTAGTAAGGCCTCTTGCGGTCCTCTCTCCTCTCCCCTGTCTCCTCTCTCCTCTCCCCTGTCTCCTCTCTCCTCTCCCCTGTCTCCTCTCTCCTCTCCCCTGTCTCCTCTCTCCTGCCAGCCGGAAGTCCCGCAGCGAAGGGAAGAAGTGCCGCAAGGTGTACGGCATGGAGAACCGCGACATGTGGTGTACCGCCTGCCGCTGGAAGAAAGCCTGCCAGAGATTCACAGACTGAACGCCGCTAACGCCGCCACAAGGGTCGCCAACCACCCCTGTCACCCCCCCCCCCCCGTCGCCCCCCCCCCCCCCCCCCGTCGTCCCCGTCGTCCCCGTCCAACCTGTCGGCACAGGAGCCGGCGGCGGGGTCTTTTTTTCTACGCATGCGTCACCTGTACAACTTCCCCTCCCAGACCCGTAGGCCAGGACGTCCTACTTCCACTGGCCCCGCCCTCCTACGTCCACCTCTTCCGCCCTCGCCCCGCCCCGCCGCCGTCTGGGAGAGCCAATGGGGCGCGAGACGCTTCCTTCCTTTGTGATTCCTAGAAGCTGCCTACAACCGTCCCGATGAAGGCATGGAGGGGGTGAAACAGCCGTGCAGCTCTGAAGAAAAAGATTTGTGCTTTTCTATGTCTGGTTTTGTCATTTAGTCTCTTTCTATGTTTTGTAAAGCTCTGGTTTGAAAGGTGTGCTGGGAGGCAGCGAGAAGGGTCTCCTCCGACGGTTGTCCGAAAACGTCTCGTTGATTTTCGCGACGGATCCAAGACAAGAATGGCCTCTTTCGGCTTTTTTTGGCGGAGTAGAACGATGATTTTGAAAACGGGAGGAGAATGGTGCTTTCTTCCTCATCCTTTCCTGACCCGTCTTCTGGACTTGTGAAAACATCGACACCATAAACGAACCCAGAAGCGCGTTCTCCTGAACCCTGAGTGGAGGAGAGATGATCTCTTGAGTTGAAGAAGAAATGCAAAAAAAGGAAGAAAAGTTTTTCGAAGTCAGCAAACTAAATGGACTGACCTTGCCAGCAACAACAATCCGACGCGCACGCAGGACTGGAGCTCTTTTCTATTGCGATTTTATATCCGTTTTACTCTGCAAAATCGTTTTTTCAGGAATGCGAAGGAAGGCAGTCGGAACCAGCCGCTGAACACTCTCCAGGGTTACCTACTGCAGCCACTATGTCAATGAGTTTGTAGTTATTATGTCACCGCATCGTATCAACTTACAACCAAAAAGTTTTTTTTGTGTGTGTATGTTATGACGTATAATTACTCTTTTTTATGGTGTCTCCTGATAGGTCTGTGTATTGTACCCACACAGATCATGGATGGGTATGAACATCGAGCTTGTCACAGCCCACATCGTAGTGGGCTGCTCGTCCAGCCGTTGACCTTTGACCTCGAAGAGGTGGGGGATGTTGTTCCTCTTCCTCTGGGCTTTCCAAGGTCTTTTTTGGAGAAAGTGAGGGGGGGGGGGGGGGTGGTGGGGTGGACACGACAAGCACTTGTCTTACCCTTGTCTGTCACTCAAAGAGACACCCTAGCACCTCGCGACAGTCTCACTCACTCGGCAAGGGGCGACAGGGAGCTTTGTTATACGCTTCACGATCGACGGCACCTGCGGGCGAGACTCACTTAGGGGTTGCAGCGCGGGGATTGGTTGAGCGGAGCTGTCCGGCTCCCGCCCCCCTTTTCTCTCGTAATCCTGGTTGGCTGGTCTGGGACACATTAAGCTCGTTTAAAAGTCGAGAGATTTACTGATGACCCACGATGCACGGTGTCGCTTTCTACACCTTGACATGTCCAGATAGGACAACAGTCACGCCTTGCTAACGGGGAGACATAAGGAATCACTGCAGTCGTGTTAATGACATGTATATCTGCAACCTGTCAATCCACTGCATGCTCCTAAACGCAGCCCTCGCTCTCTTTTCACCTTGGGCGATACACTCCAGTGAAGGCACTTACTATACTCACATTTCAGTTCATTCAGTCCAACAGCAGCTTATGAACTCACTTGCAAACCCCACTCTCTGATCGACATTCTCAAGTTGTTCCAAACCCTGGAATGACGGACGTCTTTCGTTTTACTCTACGACTCCTATTTAGTCCTTCTGTTAATGTAAGTGGTATGTGGTTTTACGCGTAAAAGCGAAATGTTCTCAACTGATTTTTGACATTTGGCATTACAGGCCACTTGTTGGAGAAAGAGAGATAGAGTTCAATGCAGAGGGGCGAGAGGCAAGAATGAATTGTTGAGCCATTTTCTTTTCCTGGTTCGGCACTACGTCTTGAAGAGGGTCCAGCTCGGCTCAGTCGTAGACGAAAAGATCGGAATTGTGTTACTTATTACTTCTGTGAGATAAAAATAATTCTTTTGAATATTCTCAAACATGTACTGCCATTTTGTGAACACGTTGTTGTAGACAAATCTATATATACTTAAAGAGAAAACATGTTTTACATTTAAGTGAGGAAAAAAAAGATAAGATTTGGCTGTTATCATTGTTTTTATACTTAAGACTTATAATTTGTTGTGTTTTCATGTTCTGCTGAAAGAAATATCATTGTAACAGTGGCAACTACACAGGTAAACTGTCATGTCGATCCAAGGCAAGCCTGTTTTCTTTTGTACACATCGGTTGGGGTCGCTCATACACCGCACCAAGGGCTCACTCTGATTGGTTGAACTGAACCATTCTCTCAAAGTTCTGTCCAGCACAGTTAAAGGAGCTAGGTCTTAGTGTGCATGCGGGCGAGGAGGACATCACAGCTTAATGTGAATATGGTGTACGATAACCATGCATACATTATGTTGAGTGTCAAAGATTGGACTATTCTAGGCTATTTAGAGCTTGATTGACAGGCCTCTGTTTGTGTAAGAGCCCCTGGAGCAGGTGTGTGGGACTCCACTGGTGCTTGGTGCTCTACCCTAGCCCTCGCTGCCTTGGTGCTACAACAACCAATCAGAAGGCTGTGCCTGTGTCAGAGGACCCTCGAGGGTCAACCTTGTCAAGTTCAAGGCGTCTGGGGTCCCTATATCCAATCCCGTGTCAAAACAAACAAAATAACGTCGGGAAATAACCGAACAGGCAACATCTCAGCTGTAGGGTTTTTGTTGTGTCCTTCGGGTCGGGTTTGGTGACATCAAATGCACTTGTCGTTCACCTTCTCTTCCCTTGTGGTGCTGTTGTTTTGTGTTCACATTGTTCCCCCCCCCCCCCCCCCCCATTGGTGCGTCTAGTATCATTGCAGCTAGAGCTAGCAATAATAAAGTCCTATCCAGAAACAATACCGAACTAGCTAGCTCCCTCCCTCCCTCCGCCACTGAAAGGACCCATCAAGCTCAACCTTGGCAGCTAAGTGGGACCACAGTTGAAGCTCATCGTCATGGTGAATTTCCAATTACAAGGGTTGTAGAACTCTCCCAGGCTCGACATCAACCATAAGGCCAATGTTCACTATGTTGCTCCTACTAGTGCGGTCCTTTCAGATCAACACTGTATACAACAGTGTGACAAGAAGAGTGGAGCCTTACAAGGTTTGTTTCTGGACCAGACGAAACACCAAATGGTGCTGCACAATTTAATGGGGTGAAGGAGGTGCTAGCAAGCTAAACCCTCTGATGCTATTTCACCAAACATGTTTTTCTGACACAGTTAGACTATGTACATGCTGTTAACACTGTAGAACATGAAAATAAAAAACACCTGCAGCAAAGTAAACTCGAGTGTCTAGAACACCGTTTCGGTAGATTTTTATATGCGACCAATTCTGTCCTCCTTTACTGGCTCGTACGAATTCTTTTCTTCTGTGAATGCATTTCAGTCAGTGTTTTCATTCAAATGAGAGATGCTGGCGAGGCAAGCCTAGGGTTCTCCATCAAACAAAGTCGTCAGATTGTTGTTCAATATTATAGTAAATGTTGTATTACAAGTTCAACACTATTGAAGAACAATTACTCGACAAAGGTACACCAAGCCAAAGGTTTACGACTTCATAATAAAACAATGCCATTTCAAGAGTTTTCCACTTGTTGTCAAACTCAGACTTCTGTGATGGCATCCCTCCATGTGTAAGTGATAGAGATCAGAAAGAAACAAAGGGGGGAGGGGCTTTAAACAAAGAGCCCCTATAGGCGGGCTTGTTCCAGAGTGAGTGATGTGAATACATATGAGGCTGGATCGTCAACACAGTGCTAGCTCACCACGTCTTTTGTTAATACATGTTTACTTCACCCATCAAGGATTGAGCTGCCCCTCCTTGATTTATAAGCTGCGTAAAACCAAGACAGCCTTCTCACGCAAGCGAAAACACTGGCGATGGTGAATTACTGGGCCCCCCAACATGCACACACACTCTCACATACATTCATGCTTGCACACACACACACTTCATTCTTTTCCAAATACATGCATATCCAGTTCACTTTCTCCCTCTCACACACACCATTTTGACATCCATCCATATATCTGCTCCAATATGATGTTGTTTGATGTTGTGATTATATACAGTAGATCAGTTCACTAAATCTAATTAGATATTTTTCTTCATGAAACCAAACTATGAGGTTTATACACTTTATATACAAATAGCAGAGTATTCACTCCTACATGGTACCCAAGTATAGTTCACAACAATGTATACAAGTTACAAAGTACAACATCTATATACTATATCAATATATATTTCAGCTACAACGTATAAGCAGTGACATACAATAGTGGTGTATATTTATCTGGATATTTGAAACAGAACCTTCAGTGTTCCTCGGAAATACCACAGCACAATAGAGCAACAGCAGGTGGGCTTCGCAGTGTGTGTGTGTGTGTGCGGGAGAATTAGACTTCCATCCTGTCTCCCTGCACACACACACGATACATGGGCTCGTCATGTTGAAAAGTCAACTGAAAGGGTCACCGAGTTCACCCCTTTTAACCTGTAAATAAGGAGATATGACAAACGAAACAGACAAAAAGCAAGTGGAAAGCGATAGAAATCAATGGGGGCATCTGAGCTTATTACAGTCAATACTGGCTTCTGTGACCCCCTGAGTCAGGCTGAGTTGCATTCAAAACAACGTAGCGTTCTCACCAACCATGGAAGCATTTCCTCAGCAGCTTTGTAGACTGACAAGTAATGTGTGCCATGCCCCTCCCCCTCTGCTGGGGTCAGAGGGTATTCTTTTGCTGATTATAAAGAGAGAGGCGGTTCCTTATGTCGGCTTTCAGGAACGTGTGGAAGGGTGAAGTCATCCTGTAGATGCTGATCCTGGATCCGTTTGACATGTTCCTCACTTCAATTTTGTTCACGGGAATGTTAGGGACCCAGGGGAATCCTTTTAGGCAGGACTAAGTGTTGGGGAACACAAGTTGGACTGTGCCTTGGTGAATTCTGCCATAGGGGTTGGATTACATATGAATGAACGGGACTGTCTTGAGCCACTGATTTCAAAGTGCGCGAAACAGGGGCGGAGATATACGGAGTGCGGGAAGGCCCCAACTGGCTATTCTGAGTTCAGAGTCACAACATCTAGATTTAGACGGTGCTGTGATTCATCAAAAAAAGTCCTTTGCATGGAGGGCCCCTTTGGATTTCCCCTTGTGGACGATTAAAGGGCCGATTCTTTGTTGTTTTTCGGGTATGAAAGACTGTAATGGACCGAGGGACTTCTCTGCACCCCCTTCTCCTTCCTCTTTCTGTCATTTTTAGATTTTTTTAAATATTTTTTATTTTGATGCTTTCTGTCTTTTGACTGTAAGCAGGGTAGTATCCTTTAACTAATAGTGTGTTAAATCTGGTCCATTTTGGTCCAAGATGGTCCATTTTAGAAGTGCTAAATTGCCCATGCTGGGTGTACGAAGTAAACTTACAATAGAATGTTGCCTGACAATTTCACTCACTTAAAAATGTTTTAGAGCTATTTGCTATTACAAATCAATGCATCACCTACTGAGAAAAACGAATCCACTGTTCTTTCGTTATTCTGTAATTTGCAATCAGGCTATAACGGGCATTTAAGTGACCAAACAAAAAAACTTCAAGGACCTAAATGGATCATCTGTCTCTGTTGCTATGTATATTACTATATGATGACCATGTTAACCTCAAGAACTCAATGACTGTCGCCTTGGATTTTATACTCTTTTCACCAGGCCTTCTGTATTACCTACGATTCTGTGATCTTTACTGAATTTGTATTACCGGTAATGCATGTGCATGCAAATTTGACAAAAATGACGATACAAATGTCTTGTGTTGTGGTGCCCATGCAGAAAGGATGCAAGCAGACAGGTTGCAACTGTTGGCCAATAAGAGATGTGTGGCTTTCAAAATAAGAGTCCCTATTGTTAACAATCGAGTCGGAGCTACTGCAAATGTGGGCATATTTCCCTTTGTTGTAACAGTGAACATCTTCTAGAGATCCTATAGGGACTTGTGGGGTGGACAGTAGTAGGCATGTGGTATGCCTATATTTGTATTAGCTCAGGGCTACCCGCCAGAACAGGCTCTCCACTCTCCCTCTCATATTGAACTCTGAGATAAATACAACAGTTAGATTGTCCTCTCTTTCTCAGTATGACTAGATGCAACGAAGTAGGATTCAATTAAACGATGGTGGAAAGTCCAATGACTGCGTACAACATCACGCTAGCCAATATGGACACGCATGGGGACGCCCCGCGTGGGAGAGATACCCCACATCACACATGACGACGCCCCGCGTGGGAGAGATACCCCACATCACACATGGGGACGCCCCGTGTGGGAGAGATACCCCGCATCACACATGGCCTCTAAAATACCCGGCTTCTGTCCAACCCTCTGCCTCCTCTGAACCCAAAACTATGAGCCTTTCCTACGTTTGAACATTTCTGTGTAATCGTCTTGTTTGTGTTTGCAGAGACAGTGCACAATGTATACCTGTATTTGCCATCCATGCTTGGAAAGCATTCATAAGGTGACATCGTGGGTTATAAGCTGTAGGCTACATTTTGTGAATTAGGAGACGGGGGAGCCATGACAATATTTTGTTCTACCAGGCGGAGGGGAGGCAATGAAAGCTCAGGATGTCTCTATACATGCGTGGCTGGGTTCAGTGGAATTCTTCATTCGTGTTGGAAATGCCTGAAAGGATGCCAATCTGAGTCTGACACCGTAGACAGGGATGCTAGCCCACCTGCTACCACAGTTTTGTATTCGTATTTTGTTTCTAACAACCAAACCAGATAAGCATCAGATAGACAGCAAGAACTCACTAAAAGTTACTTTTTTTTAACCCTTGTGTTATCTTCGGGTCATTCTGACCCATCAGTCATTGTGACCCACCGTCGTATTGCGACAACTTTACCGCATACAAAAACAAAGTGAAGCATTTTCTTTTAACCGTTGGGCTGTCTCAGACCCCCCACATTGCGAAGGTTAAAAGAAAATTATTTTTATTTGTTTTTGTATTGGGTAAAATTGGGTAAACACAACAATGGTTCGTTATGAACCTTTGGGTCATGTGACCCGAAGGCAGCACGAGGGTTAAGCAATGGGAAGATATATGGTTCTAAGCTGTCTCGGCTGGGTGATGGTCAACTACAAGCACAGGACGCACAGTTTTATTGAGAAATGCAGTCAACTCAGACATGTTCCATGATATCAGTATGAACACTATAATGCATTTGTAGAGGAACAACTGCTTTATGTTGACCTATAGGGGGCTGGTCTAACCCATTTATGTAGTAAGTATGTATGTAGGCTAATAGCCTGTAGTATCTAGCTGGTCAATACACAGTAAGTTACTGACAATGTGGTCTGGGCTGATCCTGTTTCTAAACAATGGACCATATGATCTGAACAACGCACTGGTCACCAGAGCAGTCTGATGAGGTCAGAGAGCGTTGTGTGTGAGAATGACCACCCATGGTATGTTCCATCTGCTATGTGCAGCATGTGTGTGTGTGTGTGTATCAGTGTGGGATAGATGTGTCTGTTGGTGTGTGTGTGTGCTTGTGTTGTGTTAGCCACAAATACACTACCACTGCAGGGGGGTCAGAACCACCCATGCTAGTATTTGTTTACATAGCCTACCTTGATTCAACCCCTGCTGGCCCATATGCTAGGCATAGGCAAATGTCTGGAACGGAGATCTCACTCTCTCTCATAAAATACGTGTCAGGGCATAAGGAAGCTGTTGTAGTGATAGAAAATAGCCCATATAATGTTATGTTAAGACGCAGGGCTTATGCTCGACGTGGCCGACGCATTATGAGCCGGCGGGTTTAATGGCGATGCAACGTGTCTAGCAATGTAACGACAGCTTCGCGAATGCGCCTAGTGCTTATCTGGCCAACCCACACGCTGAGTTCTCATCTGTTTGTCTCCCGTCAGATGCAGCAATATGACTATGGTCAGGGGAGACGGTGAGACAACAGGTTTTGCATTCACCGCTTTAAAAGAGCTTCACTGAGAATGTAGCCTAATCACCGAATCTAAGTAAAGCTAAGTGGGCAGCGGAGATGGTTACTCTTACGTGTTATTGAATCATGCATGAGAGATAGTGAACACACACAGCCCCCGAGTTGTCTGTTTAGGCAAAAACAAACCAGAGACCATCTGTTTGTCCGAGTTGATAAGAATCAATGCTGTCGATAAAATCAATAGTTTCACTGTTCAATTCTCTAAACCTCTTCATGGAACCACAGGTGGCATCAACTCTTTCTTTCTATCTGCCTCTAATTGGTTTTGAACAAAGCCCATTACAAATATATAAACAATATAATCTGTCTTTATTTACATGCATAACTGAGTTTGGTTCTGCGGAGGAGCAGAGGGCTTCCTTATGGCTGTGATATGGATATGTAGGGTTCTGACTAACTTTATTGGAAAGGTGTGTGTATGGCACTCACTGACACACACACACACATTGCATACACGGGTACAGACCAGGTTTAGAGACATAGATAGAGCTGGACCACAGACAGCCCAATCTCCTCAATTCTAGTATAATGGAACTATAATACCCAATACCTGACCAAATTTGAGAAAATCACAACGTCCAACTGTGTTGTCACACACTGACACATAAAAACAACTAGGTGATGCCAAAGAAGCAAGGAGGAAGACCGAAGTTTGTGTGCGTGCGTGCGTGGAACTGTCGTGCCCTCATTTCCAGACATCTAAATCTCAGAAGACAGCCATACCCCATAGGTAGTGTACTACTTTTGACCGATGCCCTGATTCTGGGCAGTAGTACACTGAATAGGGAATAGAAAGATTGAGATAAAGCCAGACTTTCATGTACATTTTCTCATCCATCTGAGTACTGAATGTTAAAATCTGTACACACACACACACACACACACAAACACTTTAACACAAAAGCAACGGAGGTGTTGGAGTTTATATTAATAGGGCACTGCAATTAAGCAACTGCAATATGTATTATCACGTTTCACAAATTCTATACTCTAAGTCTAAAGCACCAACAAACTGTTTGTGTTTGTTTTCGTGCTGTCTGAACTCAAATGAATATATAAAGGATATATCTCTGGTAAGGAATCATATTGACTGTTAACTCAACTTTATACAGTTTATACTTCTGTGAATAGAAAACTGCCATTGTAATTGTGTGATGGTAATTCATATGTGAACGGTGCTCTTTAGGGGTGCAACTGTCGTTTTGATGTAAATACCTTCTGTGTTACTTATAAAGTCCTGGACAGAATCTGACAAGAATTAAAAAAAATACTTTTTTTGGCCAGCTGTTTACAACCTGTTTTGGACGCCTGAAATTCTTGTTTTCGTTGTGTGAACGATCAACACATTTTTCCAATGAAGGAAAACACGAAAGAGAGAAACCATTAAGCAAAGGCAAATGTAAAGGCCTTTGAAAAAAATTGTGGGTACATGTAGTCTCCTTATGTTGACTTCACATCACATTCCACGCAGGTTCTATTACACGAGTGTTTCATCATGCCAAACACACCCATTCCCACCCTGCCAGTGGGAGACAGTGAAGAGAGGTTCATCTAATGCCATGAAGGTTTCTCCCACACCAGTAGTTTCCCTTTGAGCTAACATGGCCGGATATGTTGACGCTTTTAAACATGGCTGCCCTCTTGTGCTCCTGTGAGGTAACTGCGTGAGAGGAAGGGTTACAATACACTTGGACGTTCTCTTTCCAATGCTCCTTTCTCTCTCTTGTACACACACACACACACACACACACACACACACACACACACACACACACACACACACACACACACACACACACACACACACACACACACACACACACACACACACACACACACACACACACACACACACACACACACACACACACACACACACACACACACACGACAATCTTAACAACCTTTTGTTGTGCTTTATTTAGCAGCAAACAAACAAACGATGATTTGGGCACACGAAGCATGTAGACATCATCATCACCATCGTTAATGCAGTATATTAGGAGTGAAAAGTTGCAACGTATGGCACACAACCATGACAAATGTGCTTTAGAATAGAAATAAGGATTGTTTCAAAAATATACTTTCATGTGTTGATTGTAAGTGACCCTTACCCGACTAAAGGAATTGAGACCGTGTTGAGGAAAACAATGGATGATAAAGCGCTTAAGCATTCAAGTCAATGATTACCTACAGCGAGGGGATAATGGAATCTAGTAACACATCTTTGCCCCATAACAACACTATGAATTGACTTTTTATCCATGGGTTGCATGTGGAATATGTGGAATGTTTTACATTTGA
Organism: Osmerus eperlanus; assembly: GCF_963692335.1. Classification (NCBI taxonomy): domain Eukaryota; kingdom Metazoa; phylum Chordata; class Actinopteri; order Osmeriformes; family Osmeridae; genus Osmerus; species Osmerus eperlanus. Next base: position 4,053,579 of record NC_085037.1, read on the forward strand.
TATGTGGGTTGCTTTGGGTGGAAGGATGGCTGACGTAGAACAACCCCTTAAGAAAAAACCTTAACCAGGCGCCTCGTGAGCAACAGTGAAGAACAGAGCTGCAGTCTGCCGCTGACTCCCACCCACCCAAACACACCCTCAATTGCTGGAATTCAAAAGGCCACTGTTACTGTTTCTAAAGTGGCCATGATGCCATCTTCAACAGGACTGTCAATTACCAAATCGAATTTATACATTGGAATGTAATCACGGTCTTGGTGCAAAGGTCTCTCCACAGGCATTTTCAAAAATGTATCTCGAGGTATTACTACACGAGTAACCAGGCCTTTAAAGCACACGTAAGCCTTAAACATATGTAAACTATCAAAACTGCTTTAACCTATTCATTAGCACTATTGATGGATGTCACTACCGGTTGTATGGATAGTAAAGTAATACAAGACAGAATGCTGGATCATTTGAACACAGATTCCAGCCGAGATATACGATGTGGCAGCGTCTTGCTCCATGGTCATGTCTGTTTCCGTGTGTCTCTCACAGGATGACACTGCCCCTTACAAATAATAGATGTAAAATCAAACAAAAGAGGTATTTGACCCACTTTCCGTCACCCAGACAGAGGTTTCCAACTGAAATTAGGTTATCTCACAAGAATTTTCCAGAACAGTGTCTATTCTTTGTCTTGGGCTCTATCTCAAAACCCCCTCAAATACAGAACATCAGGGTTTTAATTATGGATGAGACCAGTGTATGTGTGTCACTTGGCAGATAACATAATGAAAAAAATCTTTTAATCTTTTGTTCTACACAAAAGAAACTGTGTAGAACAAGGACATGATATTCAACTGTCCTACCGACTAATTGTATTTGTCTCAAATGACTTTTGTCTTGACTTAAAACCTTTTAATTTTTTTACCCAGTTTGGAACGATTTGGTTTATTATGTGAAAAGGAAATGACCCCCTGATTAAAATGCTTTATGCCTGAATCATTTGCTCACTAGGGGGTGTTTCACAACATGGAACTGCTAAATGAGCAGGCTAACTGCAGGAAGATAGTTGATGAACCTCATAAGTGTCGTGTGGGTTATTATTAGTGCCTAGCAGCAGAGGCTAATTATTGCTGATAGGTCTTTTTTATTTATTTATATGCAGATATACCTCAAAATCTTTGTCTCCGGTTAACAGTTAAATGCTATGCTATAATTGATGTTTGATTTATGATACGCAATATACATATTACATTCTGCGCCATGCGTAATGTTGACTCCAATCAATAGTTTCAAAGAAAAAAAAAGCACAGAATCACAATACATTCAGTATTAATCTAGTTTATATAAGGAAAATTGCACATTCTTCAGAGAAAGTAAACATGACATGGGAGGAGTTTTTCTAATCCAAAGAATTCAACAACAGAATAGCAAAATAACATCCAGTGACTTCTGCATGCTATCTTCATAGAGGGAACTGTCTCTGTGTGGCTGTATGTGTGTGTAGGCTGTACTACTCACTATCAAAAAAAGAGAAGTGCTTAGTAACTAGTCAGGAACAATTGACATGTAGATTACGATGACCTAAGGTTATGGCTGGAGTCTGCAGTGGATGTGCAGCAGCCATACAGCAGAACAGATCTGGGATCAGCAGACAAAAGGCTTCCTAATATGCAAGCAGAACGCAGAACTGAGCCGGGATCAGCATTAAGCAGTGGGCCATATGTTCAGCCTTGGCATCAATGTAGTGGGATGAGAAATGTGTGTTCATGTATTGGATCAGTGAGTTAAAGTGATCTACGTGATTAATGATGCTAAATTCAATCTACCCTCATGCCAGAGCAGTTCTGATCAATCCCAAATCAACCTCACAGTTGATGTTCACGTCTCCCACATCGGTTGTTGCAGAGGCATGGTGATACTATTAGAATTAAACTTCTATCAATTTCTTTAATCTCCTCACAACTGCTTAGTGGAGTATTGCTGGGCGCAGCAAACACCTTAAACGGAGTTGTCTATTGCAGAGAAAAATTGATCCATTCCAGTGCAAGATGACTACCATGCATTCAGTTGGCTACCAAAAACAGCACAGCCTACTTCTCCATAACACAAGGGTAGTTCTGTACAAGAAAACACAAACACTTGATTCAACCAATCAGATGTTAGGATTTCAGAAAGAGGCCAGAGTAGACAGATTTGACAGATGAGGATTAATAAAAGGTACTTTTAATTTTAGGACACGATTTGGTGTGGCCTGTTTCTATCCCAGTCTTTAATCGTCTGTTATGTGCAGGTGCCTAAATAGTACTTCAACTCTAATGCAAACTCATTTATCCAATCGTAAACGTTTTAGGGGTTCTTCAAATGGTCATTTTCTGAAAACACAAAACAAACAAACCATTTTTGGTGTTAGGTGCTGTTTAGTGCTGAAGGAGGCAAGGCAGAGGATAAAAGGGTTTGGAAGAGGTGGACAGACTGGGGGTCAGAGAGAGGGGGCGGGGGGAGAGGTCTTGTGGAGGAAACACAGGGCAATAGGTCAAGGGTCATGGGGAGGGGTGGTGAGGGAGGGGAGGTTGGTCTCAGTGGAGCTGTCCGTCCTGAATGGGGGAGGCTTCCGGCTGGGTCACCACAGGGTCGGAGGTCGGCGTGGCGATCCCCTCCTCCTCAAGATCACCCTGAGACACCGTTGGACTTATCTTCGTCTGGGGACAGAAAAGGAGAAGAAAAATGCAAAAAAGGGAGTGTATAAGTAACTACAAGTCAACGCTTTAGATCAAATATTTGTCAGAAGAAATCTTTGAGGCCTAATCAAAGGTATGGATCAAGAGAAGTGTTTATTGTACTGCTATAAAACTGGCAGTGATCCAAATCACTGATTCAATTCAATAAACTCTATTGATCCCAATAGGGCAACAGTTTCTGGGCCTCATCAACAACATATATAAATAAAGTCATCTATTAAATTGTTTTTGGAAATGCATACAACTTTGTCAACATTTAAAAAGCAAAGCGTTCATATTTCAACAACATTACAAATTTTGTCCACATCTAAGTGAAGGCTTACTCACTGTTCTCATCCTTTACCTTTAAAGTGTCCACTTTCTCCTCAAACGACTTGAAGGTGGGCGTGTTTCTGCAGAGGAAGCGACACGGAGGGGGGGAGGGTCAAATCATCAGGAAAGACGGACGTTGCCGCGGCAACAGGCGGTGGCCCCCTCCCTCACCTGGCCTACAGTAAAGGACGCTAACGTGGAGAGAGGTGCGGGCCGGAGCGCGCCGCGCCGGCGCGCTCAGCGGTTGGGAAGCGTGCGTTTGTCCTGAGCTCAGGGTTCAGGTTATTTGCTGCCTGTGCAGCTGCGCGGGACGACAACAGACTAAAGGCGACCGACCGCATTCCATCCCCTGCTCTTCTGTTGCACTGG
>NC_085037.1:4059488-4102231 GCF_963692335.1 Osmerus eperlanus
GAGGTGAGGGATGGTGTGGAGATGGGAGGTGAGGGATAGTGTGGAGATGGGAGGTGAGGGATAGTGTGGAGATGGGAGGTGAGGGATGGTGTGGAGATGGGAGGTGAGGGATAGTGTGGAGATGGGAGGTGAGGGATGGTGTGGAGATGGGAGGTGAGGGATGGTGTGGAGATGGGAGGTGAGGGATGGTGTGGAGATGGGAGGTGAGGGATGGTGTGGAGATGGGAGGTGAGGGATGGTGTGGAGATGGGAGGTGAGGGATGGTGTGGAGATGGGAGGTGAGGGATGGTGTGGAGATGGGAGGTGAGGGATGGTGTGGAGATGGGAGGTGAGGGCGTGAGGAGGGCGTGGGGAGGCGGCACCTACGCGGCTGAAGTCGTGACCTCCTGCCAGCCCTTGGTCAGGTTCTGTTTGAGCTCGTTGAGGGAGGTGATGCCTAGCTTCCTCTTCATCTCCACCACCTGCTTCTCTTTGGCAGCCAGGACCTGGGACAGGGTCAGGATCTCATCCTCCACCTGGACACACACACACACTCAGCTAACGGAATCAGCATTTTTGCCTCCCCTGGCAAACGGACACATCAACTTAGTAGGGCTGCACAATAAAACGATTGACAACGCAACAGTACAAACGCCAACGTGAATTCCTGTCGACCGTAGAACAACACAACCACAAATGTAGACCTGGCCATGCCGTCGGCACTCGCGTGCCTTAAACCCAGACTTTCATCTTTGAGCCCTGACCCCTGACCTTTGCCAGCTCTTCTCTTAGCTCCTCCTGCTCCTGCTCCGTCAGGGCGGGGACACACTGGCCCACTGTGGTCACCGCATCCTCCCCCACCTCGGCCAGCGACTCTGGCCTCTGGGCACCTGGGGGGGGGGGGGGGGGGGCGCAGGCAGGAGAAAGAGGGAAAGAGTACGGGAAGATAAAGAGAGAAACGGTGTGAGAGGGAGAGCGAAAAAGTGTGAGAGAGAGAGAGAGAGAGGGGAAGGGAGATAGGTGGAAGAAAAAGCAAAAAGAAACAAGAGTATTAGATGTGTCCGTAGCCAGCAAGGTCCCCTCTATGGGCAGGGGACTCAGACTAGCCGTGAGGCTGGAGTTGTGTATTGATCTTCTGGATTCAAAAGGTAGCCGGCAGGCGTGAGAGGATGACAGGAGGGGGGGGGGGGGGGGGTAGGAGGTCCAACAAGGTGCTCTTTTATGACAGACACCTGCTTAAGGGCAGGTGCATGCACACACACGCACGGCTGTAGTCATTTAGTAGCAGTAGCGAACACACACACACACACAAAGTACTTAGAGATGGGGGGTTTGGGTGGGCTGGAGGACAGGGCGGTGATGACTATACGCCTTAGTGACTATAGGCCTCAAGCAAGAGCTTGGGTTTATCACATGGTTGCAATGTACTTTTCCTGCGTCCACTTCTTAATGGGAGTAACGTGGTTTGGACCTGTATACTGCACGGGTCAAACGGTATGACGTCCTCCTAAAATGAGAAAAACAGGATAGGCTTATCCATCCAGCTAGCCTCCGCGACGGGGAACATATCATATTGGGGATGTTCCAAGATGCTTGTTTGGGTAAATAATATTGGGTAATAAATCACATGACGTTTGATTTGGGAGGCTACTACTTTTCAGGGGGAGGGGGGGGGGGGTTGTCCCAACTATCCTCATTCGGTTGGAGCTGCTCAAGGTTCGACTCCAACGGGAACTGAATGACATCGAATCGCTTCCCTCTCCTGATGTGGCTGTTCACATTAGAATATGTGTTTGTGATACTGAGTAGAGTAGCCTGTTGCTGTGCTAGAGTGTGGGGTTTGAGGAGTACGATTTTTTCATTTTATCTCTTCACATTCCTGCGTGCACGAACAGATATCTTCAGGAGGGGAAACGCCTCGAACCCTCCACACGGAGAACATGGTTTGTTTTTGACCCTGGAAGACCTTTGAAGGCTGATCTGTCTATCCCAGTTCAGTTCGCTGTAGGGCAAACAGTCTAACTTAATCCGTGAGCCTGCTTAGTTGAGGCTAATTCACACTTTTCGACCGTGTGAATAGAAAAACTGATGGGCTAACTGCCTCGAGAGCGTACGTGTTTGGACATGTTTGATTGGCTGGAATGTCAACAAGAAGGTCCCGTTTTTGTATCTGGAAATATCATTGGGGAAAACTGCCAAGTGTGGGTCTGAAGAATTCCTCTAGGAATGCGTGCAGTCACGTAGTTGAAGCTCGCTGGCAGCATCTACCTGCCGGTTCCGCATACCCACCTTCCCGGAGCTCATTCTTTCCACCTGGTCCAGACGCACGCACGTCCCTCTCTGTTCTTCATCTCTCATTTCCTCTCTCTCCTGCATTATTCTGACGGCACTGCAGTATCAATTAGGTGTCACCTCCCCCTCCCTCTCTCTCCCAATCCCTCACAGTGACAGGCAACCGTGTCACCCGACACCTCACACAGGGGGCCAACAACAGGACCAGGGTTCAGGAAAGTCAATTCTGTGCCGTTTATTCCTGACTGACATGAAGAAATTCATGGTTACACCTCACCAACTATTTCCCAGGGATTCTTCGAGTCCAAAGAGACGGAGAGAGAGAGAGGCAATCAAACAAGCCCACACTCGCCTGCCGCCCCCACCTCCCCACCCCACCCCCACACACTCTCTCACAAAAATGAAGAGGTAGGCTAGGTTGTACCTGAACGTGCATAGCAGTCTTTAGGAAGAAAAACAGGCTTGGTGGGCTTCACACATCTGCAGCGGTCTCTGTCATGCCCAGAATCTATAGCGAGCATGCGTGTCCACACCGGTGAGACAGAAGAGGCCTGGCCTCATAACATCTCACACGGCTTCCCTTTCCTTCAAGAGCAGTGCCCTTTTACGCACAATTGGATCCTTATTACGATCACACAGCCTGCTTTCACGTTCGCTCGTCCCACTGGGCCTGGCTCGGGAGACTCGTCAAAGCCATCATTACAGTCAGAACAAACAAAGACCCCGGTCTAATGAAGCAAGCCAGCGTGAGGGCTTCATCACGTCACACAAGCGGTCGATTGGTATTTAGTTTCGGAAAAAAAATTCAAAAGCATTTGAATGATTTCTCTTCGCAGCTGACTGGATTTACATTACAATAGCCGATCCTATTTGCATAGTAATCACATCAAATATATATATATTTTTATAAATAGTTGGGTCAATGTTTTTCCAACTAATGATGAAGACAATGTCTACTTTATGTCTTCTATTTGTCTATCTATCTATAACCTAAACAGAACAGAACAATAGAAATCTGTTTTTATCTGGCCTTGGCTTTATCAAGCCCCTTCAAAGTGCTACAGTGCTCTTTGCTCAGAGTGCTTAAAGTGAGGTTGACCAGAAACCGACCAATACCATCGTATGTTGGACATCTGGTCTTGACAGCAAGTCTCACTGAATAGGTCAGGGATGTGATGCTCATGACATGTAGTACAGTACACACACACACTCCAAGGATCTCTCCTTCCATTCCTGTCCTCTCCTGCCCTCCCCCACACTGTCTCAAAAAGTCATCAATCTGGTGCCACGAGCCGACACAATGTAGCTGTCACACAAACGCTGCAAACCAACATCAAATATCTACACACACACACACACACAGACACACACACACACACACGTGCACACACACACTGTCCACCCCCAAAAAAATCTTGCTCTCACAAACACCACTATCCCCCACCCCCCCCCCTCACCACTAAATGTGCACGTCACACACACACAGAGGGTTTACCTCGGACGGCCGCCCCGGGCGAGCCAGGCGGGGTGACGTTGAGGTCTGGGGAGAGGTAGAGGTAGCTGGTGTTGACACCCTGCTCAAAGTCAAACGGAGACGTGTACTCCTCCAGGAGAGGATCCATGCTGCCCTCGCTCCAGCCCTGACCCGGCTGGGCTCCCGTCGGCACACACACACCGCTTCCTTACACACTCTGGACGCCGATTGTCTGCATGTGATTGGGCGCGTGCTCGGTCCCTTGTTTACTGCTCAGTCCGTCCTCTCTCTTGGACTGTGTCACCATGCGTGAGTGTGTGTGTGTGTGTGTTTAAAGGTGTGTGCGAATGAAAGGAAATACGCTGCGTGTGTGTGCGTGTGTTTGTGTGCAACAGAACGGATCTGAGTGTGTGCGTGTGTGTATTAATGAGTGTGTAGGTGTGTGTGTGTGTGTATGCTCCAGCTCCAACCACTGAGTGTGTGTGTCAGCAGGATCATGTGACGGTTCTTCCGGGGTGTCGCTCCATTCCTGTGTTAATAAGTTACCTCAGCCTCGCCCCAGTCCCTCCTCCTCCTCCCTCTCGGTCTCCCTCTCTTTCTCTCACGGGAATCCCAAAAGGCCAACGTGGCATAGGTCCGTGGGTTTGGTCCGTGGGTTTGGTCAAAGGAGGACGGGTAAAGACGCTAGTCGGTTAGCGTTAGCCGTGGACGCGTAGCCCCCTCCGTGCGACAGCGACACTGTCCCAGCCTCGATGTCTCTCTCTCTCTCTCTCTCCCGCCCGCCCTCCCCTCCGTCATCCATCTTGTCATCTCAGGAAAAATGAGGTCCCGTTTGATGGGTGGTCACGTGACTCGACGGGGCAAGTCCGTGAGATAGAAGGCATAATCTGCAGTGTCCCAGATTACAGCTCCGCTAATCCAGTTCAAACTGTCCAGCTTGGGAGTCGTGCTACAGCTCGTGTAAAACACAATATATCCTCCAGTACGTGGAAAACAAAACGGGGGCTGTGTGTGTCACTGTGTGTGTGTGTGTGTGTGTGTATGTGAATCACGGCATGTGTCTGTGTGTGCACGCTTGCGACAGTGTGTGTGTCACTGACTGTGTGTGTTAAATGTATACATATCAATGCTACACACAAACACAAAAGATGACCTCACTTTAGCATCGGGGTTTAGAAATGGTGTCCTTGGAATCAGTACTGCCAGCACTCTCTGTCTCTCACACACATACACACACACAGGTCTCTATCAATGTAAGCAGCTGCATTCGGTTTCCATGATGGAAACTCTCACACACTTCAGTTCGACTATAGCTCTCCATTGCATCCCCCTCAGGCTGTGAAACATCAGTCTTGAATAGAGAGTGGTACTAGGTCTGGGCCTTGTATTGTATGCCATTTCAAAACAAAAAAATAGACTTGGCCTATTTACATTTTTTTCTTCCTCAGTGCGTCTCCTGTCTTGGAGCATTTTAGGATGAGGCACAGGCTTGTGTAAGATGGCTTTTGTGTCAAAATAATAACAATAAAAACATTCCTGCTTATAGGCCTAGCTGTGTTCTTCGGAATGAACTTACATAAAAGTCTCCTTACACCAGCATCCATCCAGACCATATTGAGCTTTTTTAATATACAGCACATAGCCAACTCACTCCCCCTAATAGAGGAGCTCCATAGCAGGAACACTGAGGGCTAATAGGATAATAGTGAGGGATGGCTTTCCAGTGGGGCTGGAAGACAGGAGGTCAGTCTGTGTTAGCATGGCTGTGCTACAGGGAGTCCAGTTACAGTGAGCCCTCACAATGCTGGCAGTCACTGAGTTCCTTGAAGGACACACTGTACAGTACTGCATTGTGTTGTACAGTATTATATAGCACACACACAGATGAATGCACACACACGCACACACACACAGCAGAACACCACAAAAAGAGCACGCAGACCAGATACCCATGCGCGCACACACACACACACACACACACACACACACACACACAAACCTTGCAGCCTCCTCTCTCTCTGCAGTATAATGTACTGTCAGATCCCGGATGTTTACCCTCTTATTACTAAATAAATAGTGATGTAACAAGTGTGACCAACACCCTGTAGTTACCAACCTCAACATATCCTGCCTACCTGGCTCTGAGGAACAATTCAGAGAACACAAGACTGTATTCTGTATTCAATTCATCTTTTTAATCAATGTTTTTTTATTCAAAAGGAACTTCTCCATTTATAGTTCCCTGAATTTACTTCTGGTTACAGGAGATTCTAGTTCTAGATAAAAATTGATACAGAAAAACATCATGATTGTAGCTCTATGGAAGTGAGAGAAATCGTCCATGAATGATTAAACAACATTTAGATTTCTCAGACCTTTTACAAATACAAAAACACAAATTCACTTATTCCCCGCATAAACTCAAATGAAACAAATCGGTGGCTCATCGTGGGAAGAACATGTGCCCCTAAGACTAAGGCCTTAACGCAATGGCCAGAGTTAGTTGCCAGCCCAGGCTACTTCCTGCTTGTCCGCCCCTCTCTCTCTCTCTACCTGCTTTCCTGTCTCAGTCTCCAACTGTCTCTCAATAAAGTCCCACCGCTGTCCAAAAACGACATTATTAAGAACAGTAAAATAAAATACAAAAACATATTTCTAGAAAAGGCCAGACCCAACTTGATGTGATGAAATAAAAAACAAAAACAGCCCTGACCATGACCAAAACAGGGAACAAAGGCGGTTCTTTAAGGCGGTTAATGAAGCACAGCGAAGGATCAATTAGCCAATTATTCCCGGCACACCGTGTCACATGATAGTGGACAAACGAGAATCATGGGATGCTGAACGACTCATGTCCCGTCCGTGTTCACACTAAAGCACGCCCAGAAAGTTCCCAGGGCAAAGCATCATGGGGGAAAAGCCAGCGATTAGGCCCACTTAAAATGCTTGTTGCCCTCTGAACACAGGCCTAGATACTGAATAGTGGGGGACAATGCAGATATTGCATGCAAGACTGAAAATAAAGGGGGCTTTCCAAAGAAATGGATAGCCTACTCATTTTTTTCCCCATTTCAAACTAATCTCAGAAATTACAAACTATTCCTTCTAGAAACGAGTGGAACAAAAGGAGGTGAATCCAAATATTACACCGGGACCGTACTCCTTAAATGATGCTGTGACCCCCTTTCAGACAAAAGGCCTCCCCTGAGAGTTCCCATGACAGTGAGGCGGTCGTTTGGAAGTTGACCCTGGAGACTCAGGGTTTTGCAGGTGTTCCTCTCCCCAGAAAGATCTGTCCTGATTTCCTCCTACTGGTATCCGAGTGTCAGCCTTCAATAAAGGGGCTCTAGAAACCTGTTTGTTTTCTTTTCCGCGCGACCTAGAAAAGGAAGTTCTACAGGAGACGTTTTCCTTGAGGTTCCTCCCAACTGAAAACTGTCCCCCCCCACCCTCCAAGTAGCTTGTTCCCGGCCTCCTTTTAGAGATGTGAGAATGTAGAGTAGATCAATGCTTGGAATACGCCTTATTGTACCATGGACATACTCAGCCTGGGGGCAAGACAGGATTTCTGGAAATGTGGGCTGTCTGGTTTTACAGCGAGGCCCCAAGTTTCTCCCCTCTGTGTCAGGTTGGAATCGCCTCTGTCTCCTTGTTTTACCTCTGGGGCTGACAGACAGGTGAGATCTCAACCTGGCCAGATCTCACAGGCTGATGGAAAACTAACCCAAAACATTGCCCACGGTAGAACACTGGGGGAATTCAGAGACTTCAATTTGCCATGATTCCAGTGCCAATATTCACTTAGTACTGTGATAATTGTTGTGACGCGAGGAACCTTATTCGAAAATGTTTTTGACAGGCCTATTTCATGGAACGTTTCAGGAATTCCAAATGAGAGCCTGAACAAAGATGGCTCAGGTGGAAAACATGAGAACAGATTCCACCGGTACAAAAATCTATGCCAGCCAGGAAAACTGGATCTGTCTGTGCACTAAACAGCAATTTCACAAGATAAAAGACAACCGATTGTTGGTCTACAACATTTTTGGTCAACTCACTTGACAAAATCCTGGATACATACCCAAGTCCATAACAGATATTGTATCTGAAGAAGTTTTGCCTTTATGATATCAATGTATTTTCAACCAAATGTGTGTCACTGGATTCATTGATTGAGCTTCCTCTGAAAGACTTCCTCTGGTCACAAACCCCTCTCAGTCCAGCCAGTTTAGCCAAATGTTAATCTAATCACAACAACCTGGGCCATGACCTGTCTTCGCACTGACATTCACAGGGCAATATTTGTGAGAAAGCAGGGGTAAGTTTAAGTTGCCCTGCATATGAAGAATACTTATCAAAAAAATGATCTTGTATAGCCCTAGCCTACAAAGGACATCAAGGGTCTTCCAAGCGGCCCCATCTTTCAGTCACACACACACACACAACACACAAAAGCCACTCACCTTTTGTTGTGGTACAATAGTCTATGATGTGGTGTCTAACTGGATTATTTAGGGTGCATTACTGCATTCAATAGATACATGATGAGGTTGTCATAAAAATTACATTTCCGACAGGGAGGTCTAGAGCCTAGTCATTCTCTAGAGCTTGAATGCCATCACCTCTTTTAGCAAATCACTTTTTGAAACAGCCGTTTCATGGTGCTCTCTGTTATGTACTGTGAAGTCTTACATTAAATTTGAAAGGCATAAAAGCGTCTTGGGATTTCAGCATTTTTATTAAAATGTTGTACTTTTGCTGAAACGTTTGGGCATTTTAGCGTTAAAATCACTTTCTGGTAGTCTCAGAGTGTAGGATTGCTTCCATAATTATTAATCCAATACAGTTAACTCAATAAAACCTTTATTTTTTCTTTAGGCAGAAAAAAAATGGGCTAGCCTATATTAGATGTTCTTTGGTGTGTGTTTAATCCATACACAAATTGCTATACTAATATACTTTTATCATGCAAAGTGGAACTTGAGAATCTCAGTCTTTTAAAACATTCCAACTGAGAAAGACATTTCCTGTGAGCGGTGAAAACATCACCCTGAATGCATTCGCTAGTACAGTAGGTTACCAATGGTAACAACGTTGAATAGACAGAAATGGGAAAAGAAAGAGCTGTTTGTTATCAACAAGACCATCTAAACTGACCAAATAGGCTTGAAGACTGAGATTTGGCCGTTCAGAAATCTTTTTTTTCATGACACAACAATTTAACTATTTTGCTTATTGTAAAAACCAACCAAAAATTCTGGTCTTCATTGAACGGTGCCACTTAAGATGACTATATAGGAAAGAATTGTAATTAACTTTACATTAGGAGATACACTGTAAGGAGAGGATTTTATTTAACAGCAGTAAGCAACTACCATGTAGTCTTCATTTAGTCTGGTGTTATAGTGCTATAAGCATTGAAAGACGTTTAGCGGTCATTATGATAGCATGGAGCAGAAAGCTTCTTCTTTGACACAGAACAAAACCTGAACTTCCCTCTGTTGTCATGGCAGCACGACTAAAAGTGCAGATAGGTTGGAACCATGGCACTACCACGACAACCTTGAACAACTGAAGGTTTGCATGAGTTATACCTGGAAAACATAGACAGGTCAGGTTTTCAACAGGAAATACAGTTTTATATTACACTGGAACTGCATTCCTCTGACAAGCTCATTTTGTGAAGACAATGTCCAAGAGATGCCTGTTGCCAGAGTTGATGTTATGCAAGACTGTGTATTAAAGCTAGCAGGAAACCAAATCTAGTTTTAAAGGAAAACCTTGGACACCAGGGAGAGCAATAACCTATCATACAAAAATGGGACAGCAAGAAAACGTTCTAAGCATGTGCTTGTACCTACCTGCCACTTCCTCTACTAAGTAAACACAACTGGCATTAAAACAATGATATATATATGTACAGGTTTTGTTCTGTGTCAAAGAAGTAGCAGAACAAGACCTGAACTTCACTCTGTTGTCATGGCAGCACGACTAAAAGTGCTAGCCTATATTAGATGTTTTTTGTTGTGTTTAATCCATACACAAATTGCTATACTAATATACTTTTATCATACAAAGTGAAACTTGAGAATCTCTAGCGCTAGAATCCGAGGCTATATATACACATAGCTATATATATATATATATAAAAATACAAATACAAAAAGGTATAAAACTGCAGTCAAGATCTAGATGTGACTTCCATTGCAACACAGTCCGTCACTTTTTGCAAACGGAACCACCATGTGTGAACCACACATGTACCCATGCCAGAGGTGAGGACAGAGCATGTGTACCTGGGCGGAGAAGGAGGAGGAGGAGGAGGCCAGGGAGGAGAGGCAGATGGATGACCCAGCGGGACAGACAAGACTCAGGCAGGGGGAGTAGGAGACCAGGAAGAAGGCACTTTCCGCTCCCTGCAGGGCCCTGCATCTAACCAGTGTCGCAACCTCCTCCCACACCCTGGAGGGGTGCTGTGTTGACTTGGCCTCCTAGCAAGACTATTGAGTGGTAACCTGCCCCTTACATACACACACTGACTAGTGCCAGTTTGCCCTCCCATTATGCATTGCACAACTGCTGGGAAGGTTATAGCTTGCCCAACAACAATAATTCAAAACAGTCTACAGGCATGCTGAACCGAAGCTGCACCCTTTTGATGTTGCTTTCAGCGGTAAAAAGTGAAGATAGAAATATAGAAAAGTGGGAATGTGTGAACAGTAAACAAGCTTGCAAAGCCACTTAAAAACCTATCAAAACCAATCACAAGTCCAAGGCAACTTGGAAAGGAGAAACTTAATTCAGTGTACCACAAATAACTCAATAATGACTTAACAATGGTTCACAGCATCCATTTAGCAGCCATAGAGTAAAATACAGACAAATATAAGCATATCAAATTCAATTTTGCTGTTGTAAAGTATTGGTTATAAGTAGTTATAAGTCGAGAGAAATAGATGATAGGCAGAGGTATTTAAAAGTCTTTGAGGAGACAACATATGGTACAGTTCTGCCATGTCCTGAAATTGTCACAGAGCAAGGCATGCACAGCTGTAGATAATTCTAGAAAGCCATTTGCCAGTTGGGACGGCATAATAATAATAAATCGTTTAATCATAATTGCATCATGTTTAATGTTTGTTAGTGTAATTTTGGTCAAGATTACTCAAGTTTAAGGATATAATTTCGAAACTTCCTGATTTACATTTGATTTGTGCAACTTTCGGCATTTCTGTTATACATTTTAGTCATTTAGCAGACGCTCTTATCCAGAGCAGTGTGAGTGTTATACACTGCTTTCTTCCGGGTATTCTAAATACTTCAAAATCACTTTTATCCGTCTACAAAATTCAACAGAATCCTGAACATAGACAGCTAGCTGGCATATGTTTCACTTCTGATTAGCTCACAGAGCTAGCTTGCTAATTTTAGTGAGAGACAAACTAGTAGCTAGATCACTTTTCAATTGTTGCATGATACGTGCATGATATCTCAAGAGTTTTACCTTGATCTGCATCCTCCATCCTGGACGATGTTTATGCAGTTCTTTTTTGGTCAAAGGTTCCTCACTTTGCTCAGTAATTGTGTGTTCTCACATGCTACTAAACGGCGCCCGGTGGGGTGGGGTCCTATGTGACGTCACCACGTCAAAGTGTAAACACAAACAGGCACGTGCAGTTTTGTGATATAATTTTTTCTATAACTTCCCAGACTCTCACCACATGTCGATGATATTTGATCGCGTATCTCGATACATTTTAATAATAAGATTCATTCAACACCAATATTCCAAGGCTCAAATTCATGTTTTGAATTGTGTTTTAGTAATGTTGTGTTAATGTTTTGATTGTTGTGGCTATGTTAAGAGGGTTATTAGTAATATAGCTACCATGGCCAATACTCGGGTGGTAATGACATCAGGTCAAAGTTGGTGACAGTGTCTGTAGTTGTGATGCCAAATAGAGCAGCATTGCTGCAGTACGGTGAATTTTGTTATGGGTCTTCTTTAAAGTAGAAATGTCTGCAGCTAGAATCGCCTCTCCAGGGCCTGGAGGTCCCGTTCCTCTGTGAGGTCGAGGAGAACCTGCAACGCCTTTCCCTTCCGACCACACCTGCAGGACGGATGACTAGTGCATCACCGTGGTGGGGGAAGAGGATGGTGCCACTGCACCTCTGGCTGTCTGGGCCTGGTGGGATCAGAGTTCCAGTGCAGGGACAAAGGGAACCGTCACCCCACGCTGCCGTCCCCCATTTTCAACATCGATCATTTATTTATTTGCATAAAGCAATAGCCTACAATGCTTTGATTAATATAGCATAGCCTACACTTATTTTACAGATCCTTATTAAAGCCTATCGTAGCAACATTAAGAAGGTATTTTATAGGCTATACGGGACGTGATCTAGTAAGGTAATATTCTAGCTTTGAGTAACAAATCCCCTAATTAAAATACATGAAACTGGACACCTTGGAACATGCCCGTTTAGAAGTCAGTTAGTGGGTCAGAGGAAAGACTGCCACCTACTGGAATAAGGGTTGTTCAGGTAATGAGTGCCCGTCAAGAGCATTTTTTTTATATTCAAAAAAGATTGTAGTTAAACTTTTAAACATTCTAGGAATTAACTTCATTCTAATCTTATTCCATTTGATTCATAAAACCTCGTACATGAATGAAGTGTAATAGTATCAATTATTTTATTGCACAATGTTTTTTAGAGACTTATGAAAAAAGGATGTTGTTTTGTTAAATTCATGCAACCTTGCCAAACCTAAAAGTATATTTCGGGTAAAAAAACAATTACGTTTAAATAACTTAATATATATATATATATATAACCCAAATCCCCCCCCCCCCCCACACACACACACACACACACACCTTGAACATATGATCACTTGTACCGACTTTTTGTCATTCAAACAAAACAAAACATGAGGGCCTAGGACTGTCTCGTGCACAGAGCACCGAGGGTTGTAACCCCGGTTGGCAGGAGGGCTGAAAGGAAGACAAGGATATGTAGGTTTGAGGACAAGCGAAACCAAAGATGAAAAGCACGCGGAAAATGGGTGCAGCCACCAACACAAAAGACCCCTTGCTGTTAAACAGCACCCCCATCTTCCTTTAAATCAGCCCCCGACCCCCCTTTCTCTTGACGAGGTGCATTGTGGGGAAAGTCGTTGCCATTCGACCTCTGCAGGGCCTGCGCGGACGCAGCTAGAACCCTGAAATTCATTATGCGTTTAAAACCTTTATTTATTTCCGCATAACCTACATACTCTCACCGGGAGGCCAAAGCGGAGGAAAACGACACCTAACATTTTAATACGGAATCCTAAAATAGACGGTTCATACAAAACAAAATTTGACGGGAAGAATACTGTTAAGAAAGTGTACATTCTAATATATTAAGAAAATGTCCGGAGAGAGAAACCGCAGGTCGCTGGCTTTCCGAGGAGGTGGATTAACCGTAACCGGTTCCAGTGGTGTCGGTGGGGGCAACAGTAACAGCTGGGAGGCCCAGGCCTGTCAAGACCGACATTTAAACGGGAACAGGCCAGATCAAGAAGAAGACAGGGATTTGGGGGCAAAAGGACCATCGCAAGGGAGAGTGGAGGGTGGGGGCTCTGCCAGCGATAGCACAGAGCCAGAGGCAGAGGAGGAAGAGGACCCGGAAGGGGGCAGTTGGACAGCCGGGGACGGCGAAGAGGACCGTGACGGCTGGGTGGCAGTAACTGTGGGCGAAGACGAGTCCAGAGAAGGGAGCAGCTGGACAGTCGGGAACGGTCCGAACAGTGAGGACGGTGCTGGTTTGGGAAGCGGTTGCACGGGATCCGAGGACGACAGAGGCGAAGCTGGGAGCGGAGTAGACGGGGAGGAAACGGGTGCCAGGAAATCTTGGGTCGAAATGAGACCTCAAACGCTGCTTCAGAAACACTCACTTTTCCAGGGTTCGTGGTTACAGGAGTTTCCATGGCTTAAATTTTGTCAGGAGACAGGACTTATGTCCTGCTCTTGGTGTCACAACATTGCCACTAACAACAACGACGAGCTTGTTAAAGGCAGTCGAAACTACAAGCGGACCTTGCTGCTGAGACATCACCTGTCTCCTGAGCACGGGAGAAATGATCCAACCAAGCAGGTAAATTTATAACCCCATTATTCGTTAACGTTCGTTTAAGTTAACCCATGCGATTTTGTTATGCGCAAATAAGAGGGGGCATGAGTGGCAAACATTTTGGTACCCACTAATATTAAACTAAAGTTGTGTGCGGATAGCCTAGCTGGGATGGCAACCTGGTTGACAATTGACAGGTTGTTGACAGGCTAATGTCTGTAGTCATTTTCCTGCTAGCTCGCTGTGTAAGCTGTCGTTTTTAGCTCGCTAATGCTAATTCTGTTACATAGTATGTATTGTAACTAGCTAGCTAGCTAGCTACTTAAACTAGAGCTAGAGAGCTATGTTGATTTATATTAGTGAACTAGCTACAGTACTAGCTAGAGGTATCAATACAGGTGACAGTGTGGGTGAACGCTAGCTATACGAGTATCCTATGCTGACGGAACAGTATGTCGAAACTAAACAGTTGGTTAGCTTTACATGTAAAACAAATATTATACAGCTCTATATATATGCCAACGTAGCTGGTTAACGAGCTCAAAAGTAGCTAACGTCAGCCTGATGGCTAACTAGCTAGTGCTACAGTAGCTAACAGACCATAGCTGGTTCTGTACTGTGGGGTACTAACATGAATGTCTATGTAGCAATAGCTCTAGCAAGCTTGGCTTTTCCGTCTTTCAGATATATGGGAGTGACATTAGGGATCGCTTGCTTTAGCCAAGTTTCTCTTTTTCACAGCATAGCATCAAGGACACATAGCCCTAAGTTTATCAAGGGTTAGCCATTGTTTGCATAGCCCTTGCCAGAGAAGAGACTGTAACCGTTCAACTAGCGCCTTTGGCTTTGTTGCCCCAGCAACTAACCTGATACTAGCTTTAGCTAGAGGTCACACAATGGCAAAGCAGTTCGACCCTAGCAACCTTTGGGGAACCGCACCCCTAGCCTCCCCCCTCCTCCGCCTTCACATGCTATTTGGTAGTTGGCTCTCAGTGGCTGATGACCTCTGGCGCATTTCTTCCTCTGCCCTTTGGGGAGCTAAATTAGAGGCATTGTGCTAGAATGACTCCCCAAAATCCATAGATGGTGTGTCACTTGCAGGGTGGACAGAGGGGAGGTAAATCATTTAGCCTCGAGCCTGACAGCGAGCCTGGCCTGCACATGCACGTCTGAGGTCTGGGAATAGGCTTCAATGAGTTCAAATAGATGTCAGTAATAGAATGTCACGCCATCACCTGACCCTTTCAACTAATATAGATATACATAAAGATAGATATACATGAATGGGGGTGGTTGCATTATTAAATCATTCTTTGATTGTTCATGTAAATTAAGTTGCTTGCAATCAGACTAAACTCAAATAAAATCCTGACCAATTAAGTAAAGCATGAATCATCAATACACCTGTGGAGACAAAAGTACACAAAAATAATCTCTAAGATTACCTTGTAAAAGGCTTCAAAATAATGGAATGTTGCAGTTGAGATGTGTTGTTATTGTACATGACTGTAAAATTCTGTGCCAAATCCAGAATTCCTTTATGGATAACACTTATCCAACACAATTTTAGAAGGTGCCCCTTCTTCTCACCAGTCAAGACTCATCGATTTAAAAACCTTACAGATCCTTTGAGAGTGACACATTCCAACTCCCTCACCCTGCCCGGGATTCAAGCAGTCAGGGAGAATTAAGACCACGAACACTTTGACTCTAATATGTCAGGGAAACCCAAGAGGGCTGAGCCACTGTTGGTTCTTTAGTTGCCCACACACGCACGCAATCACTAATCAGAATGACTTAAAGTGATCCACTAACATGTACACATAACTAATTGGTGGGGAGAATACTGGGAGGGGATTACTGGATTGGGAGCCTAGTCCGCCCTAGCAACAAGACCACCCCCAACCAACCAGTTAATACTGTTTCAAAATACTCCGCCTGTCCTGATGGGCCATCACTGTCAAATGTATCCTAGACTGCTTCTCATCATTGAATGGTCTCTGTTTTTATCCACTCTTTCATCTTTTGATTTTTTCCCTGTTTTACAACCCACTCGGGTTGCTATTCTGTGTTATTGAGGTCAAAGTTTTATGCATGCAAATCCCCCCCCCCCGCCCCCCCAAGTGTTGTATACCCCCATATATGGGGCCAAAGTGCATGCTGAATAATAAATAATGCCCTAACCTACATTGTAGAGCAGAGCCATAAAGGCGTGTCATTAGCGGCTGTTTCCTCGTCACCCGTTCCAGTTGCTAGTCAGGCCCAGCTGCATAGAGCAGCCAGTGTAACCGAACTGAGCAGTGGGAGAGACCAGGGAGGCTCTGGAGCTATGGAACAGGGTCGACGCCACCCTTCTCGCTGGTGTCCTGGTTCCGTCCTCGAGGTCGGGGTCGGCTCACGAGGCCGTGGCCTGCTGATGTCGTTTCCAGTGTTGACAGACGCGTCGCCCTGCCCGGGTGTGAGGAGCCAGGCTGGGAAGTCAGTCAAGTGTCCTAATGCACGTCGACTCCTCCCGTCTGTAATCGCTTTCTTTTACCTGTGTGTGTGTGTGTGTGTGTGTGTGTGTGTGTGTGTGTGTGTGTGTGTGTGTGTGTGTGTGTGTGTGTGTGTGTGTGTGTGTGTGTGTGTGTGTGTGTGTGTGTGTGTGTGTGTGTGTGTGTGTGTGTGTGTGTGTGTGTGTGTGTGTGTGTGTGTGGAGAATGTTTTCCGGCAGCGAGCCATCCCCCTCTCTTTCTCTCTGCATTGTTAGGAGGCCGGGAGCCACGCAACCCCTCCCACACCTAGGGCCAAGCACACTGCCGGATTGTTCTAGCATCTGGGAGAGCACTCGGGGTTGGAGGGTATGGGGGGGGGTACACTAGATGGTCAGTGAGCTCTAGCCTCGGGCACAGGAGGGGATGGGAATGGGGGTGGTGGGGGGACTGGGCGTGTAATTAGTAAATGCCCTGGTGTCACTGTTCTTGTTGTGAGGCGAACGATGTTACATCACACACATGATCAGGAGGTTTGTGTGTGTGTGGAGCTAGGGATCAGTTTGGCCCAGGGGTGTGTAGTATTGTGTTTGTATTTGCGTAGATATCGTTGTAAGATTACTATGACAGAGTCCCCCCGCCCTAAAAGTATCTTCCAGCTAACGGCTTATACCCTCAGTGGCTGCAGCAACCTTAAATCCCGTCTGTGGCCGTCAACAACACAGCTTTCGTCATCAAGTCAACTGTTGAACCCAAACAAAGCTCCGTTCGACCAAGCCCCTCAGAAACTTCTCACCGTCGTGCATCATTCCACAAGTCGCACCCCTTTCACCCCTGTCTAAAAAAGGGCCACGTCAGTAGCTGACACCGTCACCAGGCTGTCTCCACCCGACCTGGGGCTCTGAAGGCGGTCCAGAGCATCTGCTCTGCAGCGCTCGCCTCACGCACACGTGGCACATCTGGGGAAGGGATGAAGCGAGCTTCGCGAGCACTCCTGGTTGAGCACCAGCGGAACATCAGCAGGCTAGCGCGGTGGGCAGTACGCAGCCCTGCACAGTACGTCTGAACACAGTACTTGGCATCTCTAAGCCCACGTTGTCAGCATTCAGCCACATGAGCACAAGTGTTCGGGTGAGGTTGGATTATATTGCTGGGGTGAATATAAATTAGGTTAACAATTCTGAAATAACTAGCAAATAACTAAACTGAGATTATTGCCTTGACTAAATATGAGAAGAGAATATGAGAAGATTCTAACTTGATAGCTAGCTCGTAAACTAGCAAGCTGATGTTTCCTAGCTACTTACTGTAGCTAGGTTCCTCATACAATTGAGGTTATTCCTGAATACTCCCCATAAATTCCCCACCAACAAACAAGAAAAGTCCTTATTAATTTTTATGTAAGGGGGAATATATTCCCCCCTTAATTCCTGAATATCCCCAAATTCCCACAGTTTCCACCTCCTGAAAACTTCCGGAATTTTCCAACTCTGTTTTCGAAGTTGTGTTGGTGTAACTCTTTTGTCTCTATTGTCCTGTGTGTCCTTGGTTCGCCCAGGAGTCATCTGTAGCAACTTCCCTCAAACCAGGAAGCAGCCTTGCTCCACCTGTTTGTCAACCTTGTGTAAACCGTGGCTGCACCCTGCTACACGACACTCTCCCTCGATTGTATATCAGGCAGGGTGCAAAGGCTCCCCTAATCCAAGGTCCAAACCTCCTCGCTCCCAAGCGGTTGTAAGCAACCATAATCTCTGGGCTACACGTCTCTGGGCACGGTGGTGGAATCAACAAGCCATACAGAGCCCCCTCCAACTTTGGTTGATGGGTAAGACTTCCAGAATGTTCACCGACTCGAAACAAGCGAGTGTGCTGCCTAGGTACGAAGGAGCAGCTTCCGGACTCCAGGCTGTAAAGGAAGCGCCGTGCTTTATCCGAGGCCCTTCCCAGGCCTTTCTGGTTAAGTGGGAGCTCTCCTGAGAGCATCTAAGCTGCTGTGTAAGAAGAGTATGAGTGCACGCTAGCACAAAGCCCCCGCAGTGAACACAAAACACAACTCCAGTCAACAATGAGCCTGGGGGAAGAGGGCTGGGTATTGTGAGGGTAAATGGGGTGACCTGCTTGTGTTCTGTGTGTGTGTGTGTGTGTACATGTGTGTATCCTTATCTTCTAAAGCTACTCCCCACCCCCCCTCAGTACTTTCGCTCTCTTTCTAGCCTCACTCTCACTGCCTTTCCATTTTCCTTCTTTGGCTTATTCACTCCCTGACGGAAAAAAAAGAAGAATCAAGGATGCAATCCCCCACTCTGCCTTAATTCTATCTCTGTCTCTCTCTCTCTCTCCCTCTCTCCCTCTCTCCCTCTCTCCCTCTCTCCCTCTCTCCCTCTCCCCTTCGCCCATTTTCCCGGCTTTACATCCCCTTTCTCTCCCATTACCCTTTCACCCTCTCTCTCCCTTCTGCCATCTCTCTCTCTCCCCCCCCCTCTCTCTCCCTCTCTCTCTCCCTTCTGCCATCCCTCCCTCCTCCTCAGCCTGGTGTGCCCGGCTGGTCCAGTAAAGAGCCTCACATCTCTTCTGGACAAGGGCTTCAGTGTAGCGGGGTGGGGGCTGGGTGGGGACCTCACAGAGAAATGGATTTAATCTGAATTACTCGAGCTGAAACCCCAGCTGTGTGTGTGTGTGAGAGAAACAGTGATGGGATGGAAGTGGAAAGGAGGGGGAGATGCAGGGCTCGAGCAATGTGAATTATTCTGGATTAGGACATCTGCTGTGCAATTCTAAAATTAGGCAGAGATGTATGTACGCAGGACAGTCGGAGGGGAATATTGGGTGGAGGTTTTCTGTGTTAAGCTATAGTGTGTGTGTGTGTGTCTGAGAGATACCTGCATACTGAATGATGTTGAAATGTCATGAGTTTGAATGTGATGTGGGTGTGTACTTGGCATGTGTATGGTGTACACTGTATGTGTGTGTGTGTGTGTGTGTGTGTGTGTGTGGATCCAGTGCACTCCCCCTCCGGTGTGCTCCGTACCAGTCTGGCCAGCTGCCCTGAGTTCGGGAGGAGAAGGAGGGAGGGGAAAGTTTGGGTTCTCTCCCTTCTCAGTGACAGGTAGTGGGTTGGGTTCAGGGGAGGGGCGGGCGCGCGGGCGTTCAGGGGGATTCGCATCTCCCCCTTCACATGCAGTCATAGCAACCGTTTCTGGGGGAAGGCCGAGGCGTTAGACACGCAAGCAGCCAGGCACAGGTATTGTTGTGGCAGAGCTGGCATGGGTACGGCCACCGCGACGTGCGCGCGCATTTTTGTGAGTTTTGGAGGTGTCGGTGTTTCCCACTGCTTTCAGCTAGTCAGCAGCCACCCAACACCTCCCCCAGGAAAAAAAACCAGTCGGACCAGTCTCACCCCAGGTGCAGTCGTGTCACCGTGCCCACCCCCTAGCCTTTTGTGTGTGTCGCTGTGTCGTCGGTTCCCTGTATTGCTGTATGTGACCTCGGGGTTGTTTGTGCGGGACGTGTGGTTGTGTCGTCGTTGTGTGTATGAGACTCACAACCCTCTGCTGCGTGTGTGTCAGTGTGTATTCATGCCCGGAGCTAGTACCAAACCAACTCCCAACGGGTTATTAGTTTGTTGAGAGAGAGTATCAAATTAACCCCCTGTGCGCGTGCGTGCGTGCGTGCGTGCGTGTGTGTGTGTGTGTGTGTGTGTGTGTGTGTGTGTGTGTGTGTGTGTGTGTGTGTGTGCGTGTGTGTGCGTGTGTGTGCGCGTGTGTGTGTGTGTGTGTGTGTGTGTGTGTGTGCGCGTCCCCTCAGGAGACGGAGGCGACCGCGGACGAGTCCCAGGGTGACGGCGAGGACTACCGGTGCAAGCCCAACGAGAACTCCTACTGCTACCAGCTGCTGCAGGAGCTCAACAAGCAGCGCAAGAGCGGCATCCTGTGCGACGTCAACATCGTGGTCAGCGGCCAGGTGTTCCGGGCCCACAAGAACATCCTGGTGGCGGGCAGCCGCTACTTCAAGACCCTCTACTGCCTGACCAAGGGCGAGGGCGCCGAGCGCACCACCAGCACGCACCTGGACGTGGCGGCCGTGCAGGGCTTCTCCGTCCTCCTGGACTTCCTGTACTCCGGGAACCTGCTGCTGACCAGCCAGAACGCCATCGAGGTGATGTCCGTGGCCAGCTACCTGCAGATGACCGAGGTGGTGCAGTCGTGCAGGGCGTTCATCAAGGACGCCCTGAACATCAGCATCAAGCAGGAGGCCCCCGACTCGGTGGTGGTGGACTACAACAAGAGGAGGACGGTGGCCAAGGACGGCCACCGGGGCTCGGCGTCGGAGCGGAAGCCCAGCAACTTCTGGGCCACCAGCATCCTGTCCAAGCTGTCCATCAAAGCCAGCGGGAGCGGCGACCACCAGGGGGGGGAGGAGGAGGAGGGGAGCGGCGTGAAGGAGGAGCCCAGCGACGTGGAGGTGTCGGCGGGCATGGGCGAGGCCTGCGCCCTGGGGAGCTCCGGCTGGGGTTGCGGCGCGGGGAACTCGTCGGCGGAGGAAAACGACAACGGGCTCCAGGGGCCGGGGCCAGTGTTCGTCTGGAACGAGCCGGCTCCCGGCGCGGCGGCCGGCGGCGGCGTGAAGAGGGCGGTGGCGGCGGCGCGCTCGGAGCCCGGGAGCGGGCGGCGGAAAAAGCAGATCACGCGGCGGTTCGTGTACAACATCCCCCCGGAGCCGGAGGAAGGGTTCGACGAAGGCATGTTCATCCAGCCCTCGGCCTCCTACCCTAGAGAGGACTTCTCCTACCTCTCTGAGAACGCAGGTACACAGTCAACCCAGCCCTGTCCTATACAAGAGGACTGGCAAATCTATTAGTCATTAGTTGGGGGGCTTTTTATTATTTATGAAAAAACAATTTGTCAGAGATGGTGAGAGAGTGACAGGAAAGGTAGGAGAGAGAGGGGAAGACATGCAGGAAATGTCCCGGGCCAGAATCTAACTCGGGTCCCGGCAGTAACGCGTGACGGTGAGCCCTTTACCTCAAGGGCAGCCGTCAACTCTTCCATTAAACTGCTAAATGCATAAATGTAAACTCAAATGTGGAGGTTCCTGGACAACTTCAAATCAGGCGGGATCATAGCTAAGCTAAGGATATGGCAAAAGATATGGTTTTAACAAGTTAGCATGTTCTGTGTAGAAGCTAACTAACTACCCAGCTAGCTAGCCAGCTGGCGCACCTAGCGATCCCAGTTAACGCGGTGCTAACTGTCAGAGGTTTAGCATTAGCATTGTTGCTACCCCCAGTAAGCATTGTATGGAATTATGATATCATTGGTGCAAGAGAAGTGTGTGGTGGGGGTGTGGGGTGGGGGAAGGGTGTGTGTGTGTGTGGCGGCCTAATACGGGATAATGAAGGAAAGTAAAGTGGAAACATTCCTTCCTCCGGCTTCTTAAATGCTCCTCGAATGCGCTTAGCTCGACTTCCTCCAGGCACTTTAATAACCGGGGGGGGGGGGGGGGGGGGGGGGTGCTTCTAGGGTGGACACAACTGTAGAGACCTGTGTATGTGTGTGAGAGAGACTCAGGACCCAGGCAGGAATTGCGTATACATGTGCATTTCCTTTATGGGTTAACTGGAGCTTATACTTTGGCATGATTCCTCTCCGTGTGTGTGACAGCGTGTGAGAAGGGACTAGAGTCTGCGACAGTGTGTGCGCAGGGACTACAGGTCGTCTGAGCAGTCCAGCGGGTCTCTCTTTGGGGAGACTCTCGGCCTGCTTTCTGCACGGTAGATCAGCCAGATAGGCGGACTCGCCGCCCCCCCCCCCCCCCCCCTGTAAATTCTTGGTTCTTCTCCAAACACGGCCAGTGGATTGTTTAAATGGGTGGGCTGTCTTCTCCAAACACGCTCGCGCACACACACATTCGCACACCACACAATCACCCCGTCCAAGCCCCTCAGAGGTGCAAAGCCGTCAAGGGGATGGGCTGCCTTCCCTCCCTAATCCCCCCTAATGCACTGGGGCTGTCCTCGCCATTCCAAATATTGACCCAGAGAGAATGGCCGAGGCCCCAGGTACTTCCAGTGGGCTCTGAGGGCCGAGGCCAGCTGCCTCATAAAGGCTGGCCCCCGGTGTAAGATGAGCCCTGCTCTCTCATTCTCCTATTAGGCCTTAAAGCCCAAGGGGAAAGCATGCATGAATACAGCAGGCTTAGGCCTGGGAAAAGCTTTTACATACAGTAGTAGGCTTGTGTGTGTGTGTGTGTGTGGGTGGGTGTGTCGAGTGTTGGTGAAAGGGAGAGAGAAGTATTGTCTTGTTGTCAGCTCGACGTTTGCGTTGGAGACGAGGAGATGAGGGGGGGGTGGGTGGGGGGTCACCCTTTGTTTACCGAAGGTGGTGTTAGTATGTACCTACCTCCGCGCCGGCCCCCCTCCCTCCATGCCCCCCCCCCCACCATCCTCCGCCTCAGCCCCTCTTATCGTATCTCTTTTTTGTCTTCTCCCCTCCCCCCCCCCCCCCCCTTCCCTCTCCAACACCAGAGCTGGCCAATCAGAATACAATCCAGTACAGCCTCATTCGAGACTCCCAGCAAGGAGAGTCATGGGAGAATGGTAAGAGTTTTTTTTTTTTTTTTTTTTGGCCGCGGCCTGCACAGTCCTCTTCAACCTCCTCCCCTTGTTTACCTTCCTCTCCTTGTCCCCTGGTCTGACCTCATCCTGGCTCCTTTTCTAGTGCCATAGTTCACCACAGCTAGTGGATTATTACGTCGTGGGGTATGTTGTTTTGACTGGAGTTGATTCACTTCAGACAATACCAACCAGAGATTTCAGTCTGATTTCAGATCAAGTCCCACAAGCTGGCGTATGCACGCACACACACACACACAACACACCAGGGGAAACAAAGCCACAGCAAACACAGGTGATCTGCTTCTTGTCACCCCCCTTACCCCTTTGCCAACCCCCTTAGCAACCTGCCTGACAACATGTTTGTTGTGGGCTACTCGACTCAAACAAAGGACCGGCTCTGTAAAAGACTCACTGCTCTCCTTGGTCACTAACAAATCAATAAGTAGCTTGTAACAAGATCAGCTGTCTTTGAGACCAAGACAGGCTTTATTGAGGTTGCTAAAATGGACTATAAAGTCCCCAAAAAACAGCAATATCCATGATATATTTGGAGCACACACGATTTAGACGTTTGATTTGTGCCATGCAGACTTTGCAATAGCAAGTTGTCATTTTATTTCTAGTTCTTGTAAACATCCAAACCAAAGAGGAACTCTGGGTTAGAAAATTGCATTAGACTTATTGAGTTAGGATCTCCTGGCAGTGTTGCCATGGAGATTGACACCAGTTTCTAGGGCTTAATAAGGGTAACTCCGGGTGTGTTTTCCCCCTCATAAAGCACAGAGAGCCCCCCCCCCCAACCTCACACACACACACTCACTCACTCACACCGGCAGTATGGTACACACTCTTCATCTCCACTTGATAAACCAAAAATGCTTCTGAGAAATGACACAAGGCCATTACAGTAAGACAGCAGAACCCTTCCTGCTAGTTATGATATAGTGCATTTTACAAGAGGAAGACGATTCATAATTTTTTAAAGGGAAAAGTCATTTGAGTCAGAATTGTGCATAACTTAATTCCCCAGAACAGATGCTTTTGCAATCAAAAATCCCCCCCTGTACTTTTTTCACAACTCGGCTGTGCACCAACGTCTAAACGCCTCTCACCATCCCTCCCTCCCTTACCCCCTCTCTCTGTCTCTCTCACTCTCTCTGTCTCTCTCTCTCTCTCTCCCTCCCCCAGGTGAATCGTCCGACCTGGCCCTAAACAAGCTCAAGTGTCCCCACTGTAGCTACATAGCCAAGCACCGGCGCACGCTGAAGAGGCACCTGATCATCCACTCGGGCGTGCGCTCGTTCAGCTGCGACATCTGTGGGA
Organism: Osmerus eperlanus; assembly: GCF_963692335.1. Classification (NCBI taxonomy): domain Eukaryota; kingdom Metazoa; phylum Chordata; class Actinopteri; order Osmeriformes; family Osmeridae; genus Osmerus; species Osmerus eperlanus. Next base: position 4,083,757 of record NC_085037.1, read on the forward strand.
AGCTGTTCACCCGCAGGGAGCACGTCAAGAGACATTCCCTGGTGAGGCCGTCACAGTACCCGCACCATGCACACACACTCACACACACACACACACACACACACACACACGGATAAACACACCCAAGTGTGCGCCTAGGCCTGTACGCCATAGCACACACCTCGCGCTGTACACAAGGGAATAGCACTTTCATGCGTTACTCTGGTGTTGTATTGATGTGATTTTTGGACCTTGGCCAATCCTAGCCTGTTTTATATATATTTCTCCCTCCAGGTGTTTTCAGTGAAAGCACACATGGTTACGTTCACTTCCGATCGTTCCCCCGCAAACCCCCCTCCCCAAGCAAGATTGCCCGTTCTCAATCTTCTCCGTCTTCTGTCCCCCCCCCCCCCTCATCCCCCACTCCCTCCAGGTGCACAAGAAGGACAAGAAGTACAAGTGCATGGTGTGTAAGAAGATCTTCATGCTGGCTGCCAGCGTGGGCATCCGGCACGGCTCGCGGCGCTACGGCGTGTGTGTGGACTGTGCCGACTCTCACCAGGCCACGCAGGAGGGCATGGAGGCCATGGAGGGCATGGACTTCCCCCGCGACGACGACTTTGAGGGGGAGGGAGACGAGGACCTGGCGGAGGAGGGGGAGGAGCCAACCGACAACGACCAATCAAACTGGGAGGGCGACACGGGCGCCGCCCTCGATGAGGGCTAGCCCCACCCAGTAGAAGTAAATCGACGACAAAGATAAATTGTTTGCTTTTAGAAATCTCGAAAGAAGAAGAAAAAAATATATAAAAACGACTAAAAACAGCTGGTAAACAATCAACAACTCCAAAGTGCTATCAAACCTTGAGGTTACTTACACACCTGAGTGTATGGCAAAGAGAAAAGGCTTTGGTAGGGAGGGACTCCAAGATGTACAGATATTAATATTATTAAAAGGTGTCAGACTCTGGGCTTAAGCACCCATTAGAGAAAGATTAAGATGAAATCAGGTTCTTTCGGTGATGTATTTTTATTTCTTTTTTTTCGGGGGAGGGTTAGTGTACAGCGTTAAGTTACAATAGGCCAATCATCTTAAAAGAAATGTTAATTATTTAATTTATGAAGAGAAGTTAATATGGTCTTATTAAATGATAATTCTTTCTGTTGTCTGTGTGCTGGCAGAGGTTCAGTCTACGTTTCTGACTGTGCTCTCTGTCAAATCTGAAAGTATATTGCTAGTTGCGCATTTTAGAAGTGCGCTCAAAGAAAAAGCGTTTTATGCCGAGAGGAAGATTTTATTTGCTCTATAGTTGGATATGTCTAGATGCCCGAAATAATATTTTTCTTTTCTATTTTCTTTTCCCTGCACAAATCTTGGAACCAAAAAATCTGTTTTGTGACTCTAATGTAACACAGCCATATTTATAATTTAATTTAAGAGGGCTGTGCTATTGTGCCAAGCAGAACGCACACCAAGATTTAGCAGGAAACAAAAAAACTACTGAAAAATGCTTAAGAAAGAGATGATTCTAAGCGGGGGGAAAAATAAGTTTATAAAAAAATCTAAATCAAAAGTATAAGGGGAAATGTTATTGCTAGCTTTATACGAATCACAGCATCACCGTAACACTTTATAAAGCATTTTGACTTTCACTTAAAGCTTGAATTTTGCCAAATGACGGAAACGTTTGGTGCTGTAATGCTTGTCGCGAAATACTGGACCTAAAGGCTGTATATGATGTTTATAATCATGAAGCTTAAACTGACTCAGTTATATATTAATCAGCTCTATAGAACACTGTTGTGCTATGGCGACTATCAGGTATGCTTTGCCATTTAAAAAAAAAACTTTAATTGTATTTAATGCACACACACATTCACATACCATTTTATAGATACTACCGGCAGTACTTGTTAATGACATAAGGACCTAGGTGGAGATGGATACCTATATACATATGTTTATATGAGGTACTGAGTATATACTTGTGAATCACTTGAACGTTCGGTGTGAGGTATTTGATAAGTTGAGGAGACTAGATCATGTGATGTATGAAGTCTGAACGAGAAACTCCATTTTGATGCGTAAGAGTTTAAACAATTTACAATCGGTTTAATTTAATTTGTTAAATAGTCTTCTTTTTTTTCGTCTGCCAGGTAGGCAACACTTTGTTGGATATAAAGTGGGGCTCTATGGCGATCATAGACATGCACTTACTACTTTCTTTTGTGTGCTGGTTTTCTTGCTTCCCCAAAAGCGAGTCTGAATGGAACTGAGGTGAAAACTGTTGTGATAATCTTCCATGCGCAACCTTTTTATTAGCCATTTTGTTTTTGTTATTTAATATTATATTGACTCCAAAATGCAATCAAGACTGTTAATTTCTATTTGTCCAACCAAAATTGATGTTTAATTATTGTTGAAATGATGTATGAAAAAGCCAGGTAAACTATATAGTGTAGAGTTCCTCGCTTATGTCTGTATTTGTCCGATTTTAAATGTTTTTATGCTACAAAATCATTCACTTTACCTTAGATGCATATATATAAATATATATGTTTTATTTGTCCTGTATGAGAGATGTTTTCTTTTTCCTTTTTGGGGTTTTCATTGAGCACATATTTTATTAAGAAATGTGGATTGTTTGTGGGTTAAAACCTAGGAACAGCAGTATCTGTTCATATGCAGTGGATATATTGAAGTGCTAATGACTCAGATGTTTAACTCCCTTTACTCAATGAAAAATGTATTTTAAAAAGACATAAAATATCCTCAACATGTTCCTATTATTTACCTTCAAATCACTGTGGGAGGGATTATATATATACATATGAGAATACATGAGAATATATATATATATATGAATAAAAAAAAGATATAATTTAACTAGTTGATTTACTCGATGGAACACAGCTCGTTAGCTCGTTGTAAACCTCGGCCAGGTTCTGTGTGACCTCATAACCTTCCACTATCTCTCCGTTCACATGTGCTCGTCCATCAAACCATCCTGTATGTTGTTTTGATACTATACCATCCTACTGATTTTACTGTTTCTAACAGACAAACTCAAGGTGACGTGTTTAGATTTAATGCTGTTATTGTTATACTCTTATGGACAAAAAAAACAAACTCATCCAAACACTACAGATGAAAGCAGAGGGTTTTATTTCTGGCTGTATTTTTTTACGCTGTTGAAAAGGTGTATTTTTCAATTCTCTTGACAGTGATGCAAACACTGGGCCTTACTCTGGCCCGCTCCGAACAGAAACAAGTCAGGTTGCTCTTTTTACGTTTTTATCAAGGTTTTCAAGATGAATACATTCTCCTTTTTCTGTTTCAATTGTACTACTGTTCCTTCTATATAATACATTTTACGAATAAAACTTTGATATTGCTTTACAAATCTTCTCTTTCTCATTCATTTCCATTGAGTTCCCTCTGGCTTGAGTCATTTAGTGGCCAGCCCAACTCATATTTTTGGCCTCCGATCCTTAACGATACATTTGATGAAATAGTGTATGTAGTGTATACGTTGTATTTCCTTGAATCAACAGAGCAATGCTAACTTGAAACATGTCATGAGAAACAAAGTGTTAAGCTTCATGCATTTCAGTGGTCGACTTACAGACTTTCACTAAAGACCCTCTGTTGCCATCTTGTGTCAAGATTGAATAATGTGGAGTTCAGTTATTGCTGACACCAGGGGGCAGTATAACATGTTTAATCTGATCAGGTCAACATATAGCGCAGAACCACTGCTGTGGGACAACGGCTGTAGAAAGTTGTTTAGACCACAAATGGATATTGAATTTAATGTCCAATTAAGCGTTTCTTTTTCAAAGTCCCATGGCATTCTAAAGGTCTTATATCCCTCAATGCCTCTGAACGATCTACCCTGCAATACATACTGTAGGGTTGTTTGAGTAAGCAATGAAAAAGTCTTAAAGTTGGTCTCTACTGTGGTATATGTTTATCCATTTCTGTTTGTGAGGGTGTGTGTGTGCACAGCGCTTGAGTGTTTGTACACACACCAACACACCCATCAAACATGGCTCGGGGCAGTCACACACTGGCCCATTCTTCTACATGTCTATGAGAATAGATCTGGTGTGTGTGTGTGTTTGTATGTGTGTGTGTGTGTGTGTGTGGGGGGGGGGGGGGGGGGGGTGAAAGGGAGGGGGGTCTCCATTCAAGGCTCTTTGTGTGGGTGTCTGTCAGCAGTGTTGTCTGAGGGCAGGGACCATTGTACCCAACCACTGCTCCTTATTGACACAAGACCTTCTCTCTGCGTGTTCCCAGGCCCAGGCCCCCGCGAACGCCTGAAACTGGATCCTTCCGAGCACAGGAAAGTTTGTTTTCCCTAACCCCCAACCCCCCTTAGACTCCCTCACCCCGCCCCCCCCTTTATACCCTTCCACCCTGCAACTATTGTCTGGCCTTGTGGAGTTTGAGGCTAAACGGTGGCGTTGACACTAAAGGTGGGTGGTGTGTGTGTGTTATGGAGGGGGTACGCAGGTAATCATGCAGTCACAGCTGCAGCATCTGGGGATGAGCTCTGTGTGCTCCATTAAGGCCGGACACCATCCGTTGTGATGTGACACTTCTGAAGGGGTGTGTATAAGCATGTGTGGGTGTGTGTGTGCGGAGGGGGGGGGGTCGTTTCCTCCTTCGAACAGATCGTTCCCGTGCTCATCACTTTGCTCTTTAACAGAACAGGGTGTGCAGGTCACGCCACGGTCGTTCCAGGAACAGACACCGGGAGGCGAAAGATTGGCGTCGATAGCCCTCCTCCTGGGGATATGCCGAGCTCAGTCCCAATGGACACAATAAAGTATATCGTATCATATCCTAACCCTTCATAGCTCATCTGCACAGTTCACTAAGGCTTGCTGAATGGACAATGGTCTCTCATTGGTCTCCTACATTGGTACAAATTTACATGATATATTTGGTACATCAACTGTAGTAAATCGCCAAAAACAACTTAACAGGCAGGGAAAGACAGAAAGAGTATCTCCAAATGGTTGAAGAATCTCCGTCCAGCAGCGCAGCAAGGTAACCTGGGAAAAGGTGATTGAGAAAACGAGATATGGATGTGGTCGTGGTGTTTTTTATTTTGTGTGTGACTTTTTTCCCCAGTAAGGGCTTCGACTACCTGTCTGCTCTTTTCCAAAAGAGAAGCCGTGCTGTATGTCAAGACTGAGAGAGCTATGTCAAGACTGAGAGGACTATGTCAAGACTGAGAGGACTATGTAGTGAGCCATGCCACGGCCTGACACACACGGAAGGATATGCACGCACCACCACACGCACACAAAGACACAACATAACACGTGGAAAAAAACGGCTTACTTGCTGTGAGATGTTGAGTTTTGTTTAGCTGTTTCTACAGTCTGCTTCTCTTGGTTCTAGTGGGGTTTCAGAAAGAGCAACAGGGCCTTAGACCTGAAGAAAACAAACATACTACTTGACCATCACTGTCAACACACATTTTTGTCAACACACACACTACCTTATCCCTAGCAGTCAGCACCACAACATTTACAGCAAACCAACCACCCTCCTAACATGTGTGTTTTTGTTGGTTGCATGCATTTCTTGTTTTTGTTATGTGTTGCCATGCTTTCACAGTCCATGACTGTGTGTGTGTGTTGGTGGAACAGTAATGTGAGCTTAGGTTAGTATGTATTTGTGTGTGTGTGCGTCTTGCCAGTCAGTGTACATCTGCTCACAAGTGTGTGCTTGTTTATGAGCATCTGTTCGCGGAACAGCGAGCGTTCTTGTGTGCGAGCATGCAGGTGTGCACGCTTGTGTTTACATACTTGCATCTGCGAGCGTGCGAGCAGGGTGTGTGTCCGAGCATGAGTGTTTGTATTATCTGTCAGTATGTCGTGTGTGTGTGTGTGTGTGTGTGTGTGTGGCTAGGAGAAGGTGCAGGTTCCCACAGCTCAGATCCAATTCAGCTGTAACTCTATCTCCGTGTGAGCGCGGCTCCACCGGCGTTCCCCCTCCCGCCGGAGTGTGTGTGTGTGTGTGTGTCAGACATTTCCCCTGTCATTCCCACAGTACACCCCCCCCCTCCACACACACACACACACACCACTGCCCCCACCCCCCTCCCCCCAGATCAGTTTACAGTGTCAACACCGGGACCCCGTGGCAAGCAGCAGCAGCCGTGGTCACATGCCACCCCGTGTCATCCTGGGGGGTTTGCGCGCAGCCTCCTGTCACCCTACACCTGACCCCCCCGACCCCCCCCCCCCACCCCCACGTCAGCAACTGTGAAGGGAGGCCGCAGTGGTGGGGGTGTGGAAGGATGTAAGGTGTACTTTGACGGGGAAGGCATCCCGGCGGCAGACCTCGCCCTGCCACCCTTGAAGGCGAGGGGGTGTTGAGGAGAGATGTGGGGGGAGGGGAGAAACTATACCTGCCAGTCGACAACTGGAAACACTGCTGGAGGAGGAGGAGAAAGGCTGTAAAGTGCGTGTGTGTGCGTGCGTGGGGGGGAGGGAGGGGGGGGGGGTGATTTCATGACATTCTGCTTGCCGGGAGGACTGCACCGGGAAAATTGGGGTGGAGGGAAGGCAGGGGATGGAGGGAGGAGAGAGCATCAGGCAGAAAGCAAATCAAAACAGATGTGAGCGGGGAGTGTGTGGGAGAGCAAGGCCTGAAAGGATGTGTCATTGTACGCCAAAATGACATTCAATAAATAAAGAGGTGAAGGTGTTGTGTGAGACCCTGTGTGTGTGTGTTTTGTTGTGAGTGTTTGTTTCCCTTGCTTTGTCTGTTTGTGTGAGGATCTGGATGGATCTGGATTTAACAGGATGTTTTATGTTATTTAAGTGTCAACATCCAATAAGGTTACAGGTAGCACATGATTCGAAAATGCCCTGAAAAGGGGATTCAACTGGCAAATTGCAGTTTGCGAGTTGTCGTACTCCAGACAACTTGTTTACGCCTAACTTTATAATTGCTCTTTGGTGTACAATGTGATCTTGTCTGTTATTGTTTTTAAAACGTCATCACAGTGTGCATGTGTGTGTCTGCATGTGTGTGTGTGTGTGTGTGTGCGTGTGTCTGTGTATCTGTGTGTGTGTGTGTATGACAATGTTCTGACTGTTGGTTAAACTGGAGACGGATACTGTTTGAGGTGTGCTTCACACTACACACAATCCTCCCTAACAAAGGGAACTCCAATATGTTCACGACACAACACTGCAATAAAAATACCATGACAGTCGTCAAAATATTTCTGTTCAAGTATTTCCAGGATTTTCCTCTGTAGCTTAATCCTCTTGTCTAATTTAGAGCTATGTGAGCCAACGCTTTTAAACACAAACACTAAACAGCCCTCACCCCAGTGGCTTCATGTTTTTTTAAGACCTTTAGTTGTTTATCTCTGTGTGAAGTCAACCTGTTGAATTTCCCACTATTCCTTGGGTAGAATCAAGAGTTGTTGCAACTGTCACTGGTAGAAGTGAGAAAGGAAAAGGCCACAAAATATAGCCAGAAACAAACATGTTTTATCAGTGAACTTGTTCTTTTCTGACTGAGTGCCGGCTCTTTTCCCAGTACATGTACCATGCCAGCTGTCTTGTCCTGACGTACTCCCTCTCTCTCTCCCTCTCTTTCTCTTCCTCCAACACCCGAAAAATACAACACATACACACAGACTCACAACACAGACACACGCACACACACACGCACACATTCGCTCCTTCTTTCCCAAGCTCAGGCTTGTGGGAAAATCCAGGCTGGCCAGTAATTGATTCCGCTCTGTCAGCTCCATTAGTCCCCAGCACAGTCAGACGGCCAGTCAGCTACAGACTGCCCACATGCCCCCCCACCTCTCCCTCTCTCATCTCTCTCTCTCTCTCTCTCTCTCTCTCTCTCTCTCTCTCTCTCTCTCTCTCTCTCTCTCTCTCTCTCTCTCTCTCTCTCTCTCTCTCTATCTCTCTCTCTCTCTCTCTCTCTCTCTCTTTATCTCTCTCTCTCTCTCTCTCTCTCTCTCTCTCTGTTCTTCACATCTCTCTCTTTCTCTTTCTCTCTCACCTCTCATCTGTGTCTATCCTTCCCATCTCTCTCTCTTTCTCTCTCTCTCTCTCTTCTTCCCATCTCTCTCTCTTTCTCTTTCTCTCTCACCTCTCATCTGTGTCTATCCTTCCATCTCTCTCTCTCTCTCTCTCATCTCTCTCTCTCTCTCTCTCTCTCTCTCTCTCTCTCTCTCTCTCTCTCTCTCTCTCTCACACACACACACACACACACACACACAGACACCTCTCCTTCTTGTCTCTCTTTCTCTCTCTCTCCCTGTCTACATCTCTTTCTCTTCCTTTCATTTCTTTCTCTCTCCAATGTCTCTCTCTGTGTCTCTCTCCATGTCTCTCTTTCTCCATCCCTTGTTCCCCCTCTCCCCCTCTCAGGCCCACGCTTCTAACTCCGCCCCCCTTCCCTTCCTCGCACCCGTGTTTCCGTTGCCCCTCATCTCTGCTTCTCCCCCTCTCGCCGTGTCGCTCTCTCCTCTTCTTCATTTCCCTCCCCCTCCCCTGACCCCCCCTCTCTCCAGGCCCTCTCTCTATCACACACTTGTCTTGTGAAGTTGACCCATAACTCCTCTCAGTACAATCACTGACTGTCTGGGCCCAGGACACACAGACCTCCTACTGTCTACCGTTCTGCCACCTGATGGAGAATGGGTCGCCCTCTACACACACACACACACACAGACATCCACTCACACACATACAGGCCCACCGTTTTGCATGCATACATACACCGGCATACACAGAGACGCACAGAGACGCGCAGGCGCACACACACTGCTTCCATCTTTCCAACCACACTTTTCTCCCGCGTGTTCTATGTAAATACATGCAAGTATTTTCTCCCTCTCTATAGCATGTGTATATTTATCATTTCTATTTTGACCACTGCTTTAGCATGGAAATGAAACAATGCATGTTTGTGATTATGGTTGTCTTTGTCATTTCATCACATGAGACCACATCAAACGGTAGCTTTGCACTCCAGAATAAGGCATCATTTAATGAACGCGTTTGAAACGAAATCAAAATTAATAAATGAATCCCATATGATCCTGACAATTAGAGAGCTTTGATTATTCCCTCCTTTGATGGTAATGAGGGGAAGAGGGTTAATTGCTCTTTGGTCGGCTATGATCTTGTTCCGACTTGCTAAAGGGATTATTAGAATGTGTGATGAAAGGGTGAGTGGTTAAAAAGAGAAGGGGTGGTGTGAATCAGACTCACAACACCATCCATGCATCGGTTGCACGGGGTCCAAATTCCAACTACGGTACTGTGCAAGAGCTGTATTAGTAGGCTACTGCTCATCGGACATCTGAAAATTAGCAACTACCATAGTTGACCGTATGGAAACTATAATGTGGCTGGATAGTAATGAGCTTGTAATTTATTTTTGGATTATTCATTTTTTAAATTTATGCCTAGGGGAACTAGTTGGAAATTCAGTTGGACGAAGTTAGACGTCCAGCATGTGAGCATCCACACCAAGATACGTTCGTTCGTCATCCTGGCTTCCTGTTTCGATCAGGTTCGTTCATGGTACCTACTCCTCGCTAGAAAGTTAACTTCTACCAACCAATTTCAATAAACAATTCCTCAAAACGGATTTCAAATGATCTGCCGTAGTTCTGAGTTCTTGTTTTATGAGTTCAACATTTGAAGTCCTTCACAGCCCCTTATGTATACCCATGACTGTGTAGTACAGAAAACGCATACACTGGATAGATGATTCCAGCTAGTTTCATAGGGATTGCATTTAGCTATCACTTCTGACCTTCTGCAACCATAGAGAATAATGAAGACATGATGACCTGCAGCTGACCAGACATAATAGCTTTGCCAATAGTCAGAATACGTTGACCCGTGTGTGTGTGTTCAGGAAGCAGGGTTGGAGGGGGGTGGGTCGCGGGCCACTGTGGAGAGTGTGTGTGTGCATGAGTGCGTGTTTGCATGTGTGGTGACCGTGTATGTGCGTGCAAACCCAAGCTGTGACAGCAGTGTAAGATTGGCGTAATTGCGACCCTCTCTCGACACTGTGCACCCCCCCCACCCCAACCCCCACCCCCCCACCCCCTCCACCCCCCACCCCCACCCCCCAACCCCCACCCCCTCCACCCCCACCCCCTCCACCAGGGCCAAAGGGTGCCCCCATTTGTTGTTAATGAAATATTAACCACGGTCAGCTGCTGACATGTGAGAGACGGGTGTGGGGTGGGCACACACACTCACACACACACCACACACACACTCACAACACACACACACACACACACACACACACACACACACACACACACACACACACACACACACACACACACACGCTCAGTCCAATCAATGGCATCCCATCTCTCCCTCTGTCTTGTCCCTTTTCTCCTCTTGTATCTTCTAATCCTAATCCCTCCCTGCTTCGACCTCTTTCCCCTTCCTCCTCGCCTCTCTCTGCTTGTACATCTGCGAGTCCATGTCTGGGATTCCCCTGAGGGGATGTGTGTGTATGTGTGTGGGAAGGAGGGTTTATGGGTCACATCAGCAACCTGCTGAACATGAGCTGTGCCATCAGCTGTAGCGTGTTTTCCTGGGTGTTAGTGGATTCAGACGTGAAATCAGAGGAACGATCCCAATCACCTCCTCAACCGTCCCGGTGCCAGGGACCAGCAAGGCCAGGGACCAGCAAGGCCAGGGACCAGCAAGGGCAGGGACCAGCAAGGGCAGGGACCAACAAGGCCCTCTTTCACGGTGGACCAGTTGGATGTGTTCGTATCATTTGATCGTCGATGAAGCAAAAACAAATCGATAGAAACATCTACGTATTTGATAGGACTTATATTCTAGTTCTATCTCTGTGAGCAGTGCCTTTTCCTTTTTTTCTTTTGCATTTGTATACTTCTTGAAATATTCACCCTTCTTTACCAAAATGTATACAGCTTCATACCTATTCCCTTTCCTTTAAGACAATCATTCTTCTTCCTGTTTTTAGTTGAATAGCCTCCCTCTGTACTTGATGACCCATGTACAGGGAGAGACAGTGCTCATTGTGTCTGAAGCATATCTTAGTTTACAAAACATCACAGTGCTTGTGTAGGCCACTGTGCGCCAAGCGCTCTGATGAGGAGGGGAGACAGGCAGCAGTGAGGATGCTTGCAGGCTGTTTACCAAGGAGTCAAGGTAACTCCGTCTTCCATATCTGTTTGGGTTTCACATCATGTGGAGACAGCCAGAGTCCTTGGGGGATGGTGCAGGTCTGCATAGACTGAAGATAAGCAAAGGCATGACGTTTCTTTGGTGAGTTTTGGAACAGACCTCAGAAGTTCTTTCCTGTGTGAGAGAGAGCGAGAGAGAGAGAGAGAGAGAAGAGTGAGAGAAGAGGAGAGAGAGAGAGAGAGAGAGAGAGAGAGAGAGAGAGAGAGAGAGAGAGAGAGAGAGAGAGAGAGAGAGAGAGAGACAGATGATTCACAGTTTGCTAGGGTTGGCTGCCTGTGCTCTGTCAGTGGGCCTAACGTGGGCCTGAGAACGACAGGCCTGCTAAATTCCCCTCTCTGTGAGGCGACCGTGCGACCACATGCAACATTTGACTATAGATAACCACATGTGACCATATTAAACCATGACTGTGGCAGTTCTGGCTCCTCACTCTACATGCCCCCTTCAGCGTGTGACAATGGGAAGGAGCTGTAGTGCTCAAAATCTCAGACCCCCCCCCCTTTCACACACACACAGACTTTTCACACACACACAGACTCGGGGGGGTCCCCGGATAGCTGGAATTCCTACATAGGGACTGTGAGAACCCACAGCAACAGCACAAATATTCAATGTCCTTACAGAGGCTGAGATGAACACAAGTGTGTGTGTGTGTGCGTGCGTGCGTGTGTGTGTGTGTGTGTGTGTGGAGAAGAGGTTTGGCAGGCATGCGTGTGTTTGCTCAAAATGCATGTGGCCACTCCCTCAACGCACACACAGGAACGGACACAGACACACACACACACACACAGTAACAGCGACCTTGGTTGTGTTGTCCCACACTGCAGTACATTAGTGCTGGTCAGGTCAAGATAACGCAGAAGACACACAGACAAACGCACGCATGCAGACCACCACACACACACACACACCATACACACACATGCCCGTCCAATTAGCCCAGCAACTGGGAACTGTGGCAGGTTGAGGCCGAGAGCTGAGGCCACCGAGGGTCCAACAGCTGAGGGGACCCACTTTCCCATGCTGTCAGGGGTCATGGGGGGGGGGGGGGTCAATGCACAGCCCTCCTCTGCAGTTGTTCTTCTCCCCCACAGGCGAGGATTCTCCTGTAGAACAGCGAAGGTGGCTGTGTGTGTGGGTGTGTGGGTGTGGGTGTGTGGGTGTGAGTGGGTGTGTGGGTGTGTGGGTGTGAGTGTGTGGGTGTGAGTGGGTGTGTGGCTGTGTGGCTGTGGGTGTGAGTGGGTGTGTGGGTGTGTGGGTGTGAGTGTGTGGGTGTGAGTGGGTGTGTGGGTGTGTGGGTGTGTGGGGTGTGGGTGTGTGGGTGTGAGTGTGGGTGAGTGGGTGTGTGGGTGTGTGGGTGTGTGGGTGTGTGGGTGTGGGTGTGTGGGTGTGTGGGTGTGAGTGTGGGTGGAGTGTGGGTGAGTGGGTGTGTGGGTGTGTGGGTGTGGGTGTGTGGGTGTGTGGGTGTGTGGAAGCCCTGGCTTGATTACACAAGAAGCCCCATTAAGGCCCCTGTTTATTGTGATTGTTCTTTGATTGCATGTGTGTGTGTGTGTGTGTGTTGTTAGTGGGGGTGTGTGTGTTTGGGTAGTGGACCATGTGTGAGTGGGAGTGAGGGGAGCAGGTCGAGCATGTGTGTGTATGCCTGGGAGTGTGTGGGGGGCTGTTTGGGGTCTTGGCAGGCATCCAGACCCATGTCAGAATGCACCAGCTTCGACAAACCCAGCCAGGCATCACCTCTCCACCCAGCCTGGATCTAGGTGAAGCAGGACATGTGACAAGGAGTTTGCATACTTTGATATTTGCCTAATCCCATGTTGTTGTCCTGTTGGTGTTTGTTGTCCATGACTGAATCCACCCTAGGTTTTTCCTTTTCTGTCAAATCCATTTTCATTTGATAGTATCCATTTTATGAGTATGATTTTGTCCTCCTTTGGTTCTCTCCTCTGTCTTTCTCTTTAAAGTTTCTTTCAAGCCCACCCCCACCCCACCAAGTTTACAAATAACACCTCTCTACGCAGCACAGCCACTACACGCACACACACACACACACACCCACACTCACACTCACACACACACACACACGGCAATACTTACATCTAATCCAAAGTCTCTAACGCATAGACACACACATCACTCACCCACACACACACACCACACAGCACACACATCAAAACGGAACACGATTCCCTTGTTATTGTTGACGAGAAGCTCAGATCTTCCAGCCCAAGGCTGAGAAAACAAAGACCCCAGACCATTTGTCAAGTTCTCGACGAGGACACTTGAAGATCAAACAGGAAGGTGTTTTCAAGCTGCCCCCCGGCTGAAGATAAGTCACCTCAGGTGTGGATGAAGTCACCGCACCTGCAGGCGTCTGCTGTTCACCTTGGTGCCGGATGAGGTGGTGAATGTGTCCTGCTACAAAGGGGAGGACCTTCAACGCCTCGAGTTTGATCCGAACATCTGACCACTTTTCACTGCACCAGCGTACTAATCCTTCACATCGCGCTTCAAAGTTTGGCGTGGGAAATAGCTTTCACTTGGCAATGCTCCTGCTTGAAGATGTTCGAAGACGATTTCCGCTTCGAAGCTGTTTCCTAAATGAAGCAATGGGGCACCTGCGTATGGAAATTGCACCCCCATCACCCACTCCCTCTCTCCATCTCTGACACTATGTCTCTCTTTTTCTTTCTGTCTGTCACTTGTTATCTCTCACTGACACTCAACAGAGGAGTGTGGTTCATGTGCAGGTTAGAGCGGTATTGAGAAGTATGCATGTCTCTGAAGCTGCATGTTTGCTTGCTTATAGGGATATTGGTTTACTCGCTCATTTTCATAGTGTAAGGCAGAGTTTCTGGGTACATGTACAGCGTGTGTCTCGGCTTTATGTATTTAGCTACAGTAACAACTAAGCTAGCCTACAGTTACCTTATCCCAAGATAAACAGTGCTAAGAGACACTATTATAGATAGAGATAATATAGACATATATTATATATATACAGTACAGTATATATATAGACTAGACATTGGAAACCTGATATTTCCATGTTGTCTTAAGCTAAAAAGATCAACATTATAGATAAAATAGGGTGGAGTGTCAATCAGCCACACTGTATGACATGAGAGGAGTGCATTCTCTCCTATACCCCAAAGAGGCCCCAAAAAGGTCACCTAAACACCAGGTTAGAGCAAGTCCACCCAAAGCAATTGGCCCCAGAGTTTTTGGGGACACTCTTAGTGGTGACCCAACAGTCCAGGACCCAGGCCAAGGTTCCCCAGGTTGCCTGTGGGAATCCTGGACATGAACCATAAAAGAAGACGACTGGGAGGGAGAGGAAACCAGATACAGTTCCTGCTGCTTGTCATCAGTGGAAGGATCCCGGTACTTGTGTGTGTTTGTGATGAATCTGTGTGTGTGTGTGTGGCGTGTGTGGTCGTGTGTGTGGCCTGTGTATGTGGTTTGTGTATCGTCTTGTGTGTGTGTGTGTGCGTGCGTGCGTGGTGTGTGTGTGTCAGACAGTAAGCCTGTTATGACACAGACATGCCCTGTTTCTCTCTCTCTCCTGGTGTCAGGAGATGACTCAAGGAGAATGTAAAACAGAGCAGCTCGCAGGAACCTGCCCAGGATTACCTCTTAATCATGTGAAACAAAACGCCGCTACCGAGACGGCTACTGGATCCTCTCACTGTCGGGTGTGTGTGTGTGTGTGTGTCTGTGTGTCTGTGCGAGGTTGCGTGGGAGCGTCTGTGTGTGTGCGTCAATCTGTCCGTGCAAGGCTGCGTGTGTGGTGGCGGGCGAGATCTGTGTGCGATGGTGACCTGGGTCATTGAGAATGCTCTTTGAAATGTGCAAATGTGGGGAAACACTGAGATTCAGAACTAGCTACATAACAAGAGCTGGCTGAGACGAGGTTGGCCTGTCTTGTTGGCTGCAGAGCTGTTTGGAGTTAGAAAGGCTCCATTTCAGACAGTAAGACTAGGGGGTTTCCAGAATGGACACACATATTTATGTTGTGGTTTGGACACACACACACACACACACACACACACATACACGCATACATACAAAAGCAGTCGCAACAATAACGTATCATAATGTACTCTATATGTGTGTGTGTATGCGTGTGGGGATACATTTTCACACAAAGGGTCCCAAGTCTTTGGTGTGGTGCAGAATTGCGGTGCAGTGTCTATTTGCGTTGCGTCTGTGTGTTTGTGTGTGTGTGTGTGTGTGTGTGTGATGTGTGTGTGTGTGTGTGTGTGTGATGTGGCTGGCCAGTGGAGTAGTGTGGCGACGGCAGAGTAGACAGTGATCATTTAGAGGGGGACAGTGGTTCCTACATCACTTCAATAGACTTCCCCACTGTACCCCAGTCTCCTAGTGTCTGTCGCCGTCTGGCCCTGGGATTCTGTAGATCGCCTTTGTGGTGTGTGTGTGTGTGTGTGTGTGTGGAATGGTCACATACTGAACATATGCCTAGTGCGCACAATTGTGTGAGTGTCAGCGAGAGTGCGTGTGCATGTGAGACTGGGTGTGCGTGCCAGCGAGAAGTGCGCGCGAGGTCGAACGTGTGTCTGTGTGCCAGAGAGATGGAGCGTGTGCGTCCGAGGGAGCCTGTGTCGGAGAGAGAGAGAGAGAGAGAGAGAGAGAGAGAGAGAGAGAGACAGAGAGAGAGAGAGAGAGAGAGAGAGAGAGAGAGAGAGAGAGAGAGAGAGAGAGACAGGAGAGAGAGAGAGACAGAGAGAGAGAGAGAGAGAGAGAGAGAGAGAGAGAGAGAGAGAGAGACAGAGAGAAAGAGACACAGAGAGAGAGAGAGAGAGAGAGAGAGAGAAAGACAGAGAGAGTGAGAGAGTGAGAGAGAGAGAGAGAGAGTGAGAGAGAGAGAGAGAGAGAGAGAGAGAGAAGAGAGAGAGAGAGAGTGAGAGAGAGAGAGAGAGAGAGATAGAGAGAGAGAGAGTGAGAGAGAGAGAAGAGAGAGAGAGAGAAGACAGAGAGAGAGAGAGCTTGTGAGAGAGCATGTGTGTGTGATCGTCGGTGCCCCTCTCCCTCTGACTCCTGCCCTGAGTCTCTCAGTCTGGGACCGTGAGGAAAAAGCCAATTAGAGCCCCTCCTCAGCCTCCAGCTTTGTTCGCTTGGCACAGTTCTAAACCACTTGTGTTGTTTTTTCTCCTTCTTTCCCT
Organism: Osmerus eperlanus; assembly: GCF_963692335.1. Taxonomy (NCBI): domain Eukaryota; kingdom Metazoa; phylum Chordata; class Actinopteri; order Osmeriformes; family Osmeridae; genus Osmerus; species Osmerus eperlanus. Next base: position 4,100,169 of record NC_085037.1, read on the forward strand.
TCTTTTTTGGGCGCTTTCTGACATTCTTCTCTGGGCAACCCCCCCCCTCTCTCTCTCTCTCTCTCCCAGAAAAAACCTTTGGGGCCCATGACAATTCTTCTGCCTTTGGGAAGTAGCTTTTGCGCTAAGTTTCCTAAAATATATTAAAGCTTCCTGATCCTTCAGCGGCACTATATCTAATCATGCTCTAATGGGGGGGGGGGGGGGGGGGGGCTGCCTTTGAGTGCCCCTTGCAATAGTGGACTACAGCTGAAAACCTTTGTAATTAGGGGGGGCAATCCCTTCAATACAAACGCAATCAATCTATCATTTGAGCCATCCATGCTGAATCAAATCGTCACACCCATTTACATTACATTTAGTCATTTAGCAGACGGCTCCTTATCCAGAGCGACTTACAGTAAGTACAGGGACATTCCCCCGAGGCAAGTAGGTGAAGTGCCTTGCCCAAGGACACAACGTCAGGTGGCATGACCGGGACTCGAACTGGCAACCTTCGGATTACTAGCCCGTTCCCTACACCACTCAGCCACCTGACTCCCGGGTGCGGCCACGCCCATGTCCCTCAGTCTTGTCGTTCAGCACCAAGGGACAGATCCCCCCCAAGTTAGTCCTGCTCACCTGCAGACCCAACACCTGACAGGGCTGGAGCCAGACGGTTCAGCACCATGGCCAGGTCCTGACAGCCAAACCCACACCTCAGCACCACGTCAAGCCTGAAGTGGATCATCTCTCTCGGGGTGTTTGGATGGATCGGATCCAGTGTCAATCCCCAAAGAAGCCTGATAAAGGCGTGTTTCGTAAAATGCAATGAAAAGTGCATGAAATGTATCTAAATGCAGGGCGGTCTAAACAGGCCCTCGTACTTTCCGTACACACCGTTGGTCGCACACGCGAACACACACACACACACAGACACACGCACACACACACTAATACTCTCGCTTGCTCTCTCTTTTCCTCTCTCTCTTTCTCTAATTTCCCCTCACATTCTCTCTGCCCCAACGCCCCCTCCCCCTAACCCCCCCCCCCTTGCACACACACACACACACACACACACAAACACACAAACACACTCACATACAGCAAGAGAGAAACCATGCTCTGTGTCCAGCTCCGGGACATGTTCCCATCCATGCTCCCTTTCCCAGCACAGACAATGCTTTGTGTCCCACAAAGGAAGCTCTCACACAGACTCTGGGGCCCCGTTGGCCCCCGTCAGCTCCCCGGAGAACCCCCACCCGCCCAACCTGCCGAGGTGCCAAGAAGAACATCTGTGTGACTCTGCTGAGGGACCCTGGTAGCATTAGTGTGTACGTGTGTGTGTGTGTGTGTGTGTGTGTGAGAGAGAGAGCGAGAGAGAGAGTATTTGTGTGGGGGGTCAAGGGCGTGGGGTGAGAAAGGGGTTTTTGCGTGTTTGTGTGAGTGTGTGTGTGTGTGTGTGTGTAAGTGTCCATGTCTATGTGTCAATTGTGTGCCTATGCACATATGTGTGTGTAAGCAAGACTTCCCAGGACCCCAAATCTGCGAGGATAAAAGGTTCCGTGATAGAGCGTTTTCCCAGTCCTCTCCCAGTCAATGAAACACGTGTCCCACCAGCCCAGCCAATGTGTCCACGGATGCCAACCACACAGAGAGGAGAAGGGTCAAAGACAGGGAGAGAGAGAGACATAGAACATCACATTGAGACAAAGAGAGAGAGGGAGAGAGAGAAAGAGAGAGAGAAAGAAAGAGGATAAATGGGTGGCTTTATCCCAAGGAGATACTGTGATGCCAACTGTGAGAGAGACCGTTCTCACAAGTAAAGTCTTTGACTTGAGTGAGCCCTAAATGTGTCAACCGCGCAAATATTTCCAGTGTTTTCAGATTTGGGAACGTTTCAGGGAGTGGCCTTGATGCCTTGAAATCGTTTTAGTATCGTTGTTGAACAACCGTAATTAGTCCTAATCACCGTTGTACTAAACTCAAATCGAGATTGGACGTTTGTTTTAACAACATCACCTGAAAAGTGTTGCACTCAATCGCACCCAGCTGGTCGGGGGGGGAACACAACACAGCAAGGC